>NW_017805539.1:212357-263727 GCF_001891065.2 Hippocampus comes | reverse complement strand
CGCACGCACACACACACACACACACACACACACACACACACACACACACACACACACACACACACATTTCTTCTTGCACTGAGTTTGAAGAGCACCTGAGTTATTTTCAACAATGGGATCTAATGGGTAATGGGTACCCATGTGCGTGGAATATTTATGACTGTACTATGGACTATGGAGCACCGACTCACAGTTAAAAAAAAGAAAAAAAATTGAAAACCACAACAGACCGGTGAGGCTCAGTTCACACAATACACGGCATCTTCACCCTGTTTCTACCAAAAAAAACAAAAAACAAAAAACAACAACAAAAAAAAAACGCACCACTCACTCATTCCAAATCTTAACTGAAAGATCACGTTGTCACCATCAGAGCCACAATTATAATAAAATGGCTTTCAAAGCTTTCAACTCTTGTTTTTGTATATTTAGTGTACAGGTTTATGGAGTCCGGTCAATAAATGCTGAAGTGGTTGTTTTTTGTTTTTGTTTTTATTTTATTTTTTGTGCACAAACATAATATGTTTCATGGTCCCATCACACAACGATGTGACCATTCACATAAACAAAGACACAGACAGGTGAGGAAATCATAGCTGGTGCCAATCATGATGTTGAACAGAGAAAACTGTTTCTATGGCTTTAATGTAATGGCTTAGATTGAACACATCCATTCTGCTGTTGCCATTTTTTCAGATTAGGATTTTTTTTTTTCTCCCTAGGCATTTTTTTAGGCCCTAACGCCGCTGACCTGGACAATCGCAAAAAAAAAAAAAAAAACACCACAGTCTCCTCACTGTCATGAAAAAAGTGCAACGCCTGGTTTTCTTTTCGATAAGCAACATTTTGAGGCCCCAACCAATTCTGCCATGAGAGCTCTTAAGGCATACAAAGGCAAATGATCAGACGTGACATAATTTGTCAAAAATGTATTTTGAACGAAGAATGTATCTTTGTTCATCTGTCTATGCCAGCGACTTATAGTGATAGCCAGAAGAAATAACTCAGTCAGTTAGATGAGTGAAGAAAATATCCAATTGACCTGTGTCCACTTTTTTGTGGCATTTTTGTTTGGTGGTGTGCTGTGAGATTTTCTTAACTTAAAACATGTGCCTTGACGCTAAATAAAAATTAGGAATCACTGATTTGGCGTATTGTATTAAACTAGGCATATTTTCAAAATTAAAAACCCATGCAAGCTTGCAAACATCACACAGAAATGTCCCAATGGAGATTTGAACCCGGATTTTTTTGACTGTGAGGCAGCTTTGTTACTCCTCCTTTTGAAGGGTTGAAAAAAATGCCACAAAGAACAAGCAAAACATGCAAACTTATGACGCTGGCTAAACTGAACTCACGGCCGATGCCTTGCATGACATCTGCATGATTGCAGTCAGAATTTGCGCAACTTTTGGTCAAATCCTGAGCTATACAACCCCAAATTTTGCACGCTGGGCGACCACCGCGCCATAAAACGACCACGCCGCCACGGGCCCCGTTCCCCAAACCGCATTCGCCGTCATATCACAGCAGCAGCAAAACGGCCAGGGGGAAGCTCTTCACGTGTCTCGTTTTCCCGTTTCCTTGTTTAGTTTGTCTGGTGTCGTCCTCAATTTCTTTTAGCAACACCTCTCTGCTGGAGCGGAGGTAGGGAGGGAGCATGTTGACTTGAATACTTAGCAGGTGCGGCCTTGAATTTGCTGCTCATTCTTGAGCCTTCTGCTGAAATTAATGATGAGGATGACTAAATGGGCTGTCACAATACACCACTCGGGAGACTCGCACGGGTGGGCTGCTTGGCAGAGCACTTACGCAGTCAGCGCACAAAACAAAAGGCAGAGGGGCTATTTCTCAAGGTGAAGTGACCTGAGAGTGCTTACAGTTAGAGCGCAAGGCTGGCGAGAAGAGGAGGGGGAGAAAGGGAGGCGAGAGAGAGAGAGAGAGAATGAGTTAAATAAAAGCAGGTCTGGTCCAGGTGGGCTTCACGCGGTGTTATTTTAGGAGGGAGGGCGGGGAGAGAGGGACGGATGGAGGGAGGCGAAGATGAATGTCGTTAATTAAGACGAGCAGGCGGAGGAGACAGTGCGGAATTACACAAACACTAATTAGAGGCTTCGTTAGGGGCAGAAAATGAAAGCAGCGCATCCATCATGGCCAGACGCCATCCTTCTTCTTCTTCTTCTTCTTCTCTCATTGCCCAGTTTGCCCCACTGGGTCTTCCCACCGCCACTTGTCATTCCTTGCTGGCCTCCCGCCCCTTCATTGATCCACGACGCAGTTCACTAAAGGGGTGCCATTAAGCATTGGGAATCAAAGCGGGCACCTGCGATTTGATTCCCGATCTTCTCCCGGAACTTTTCTGGTCATTGAACTCGTTCATTTCAATTCCTGCCACAGACAAATACTCACGCACACACACACGCGCGCACACACACACACACACACACACACACACACACACACACACACGCACGCACGCACGCACGCACGCACGCACACACGGCATCAGTGCCGTGTCAGCACTATTTTTATTGTCTCACAAAGCCGGTCAATCCCTCTTCTCCTCCTACATCCAATACAACACACAGAGCGTGGCGCTTCATTTTTATTGCTTCTCTTGTCTCTCCTTCACCGCTCTAACCAGGCGGCATATCAGCCGCACGCTGTTGTTGTCTTAATCAATTTCCCCTGCATGCACGCACGCGCCGCGCGCGCACACATAAGCGCGTCGAACAGGAAATAATGAGGCATCCGTTCACATGGAGCCAAGTGTTGAGCCATGTGAACGTCTCTGTTTTTAAACGAAACATGGCGAGATTCTTTTATGTACTATGACATCACGATGCCCTGTTTGGCTATATGAAGGGGCCGGAATTCATATTTCCGAATATGCTTATTTTAGTGGGGTATTTTCAAGCCGGGCCTGTTTAGTTGACTGCAAAGCTATTTTGGGGTTGTTGAATGACAACAGGTGGATACACAGGTTAAATGGACCGTTTGTTCATTCCATCCCAAGCCTTTTGAGGAATCTCGTTGATGCCACTGGCACTTACACCGAAACATAGATCATTCATTTTGATGAATTTGGAAAAGGAATGTGGATTGTATTAGCATTCATGTCTAGTTTCTTTTCACCCGCCCTCACTGTACTGTAAATGTTGCGGGGTTTTTTTTTCCTTTTTGTAATACAACAAACAAGTAAAAGATGAAAAACTAACAGTATCTCGGAACCAAGACTTTTACCCAACCTTTAGAACGAAATTAAAGTCATTGTTTTTTAAATTAATGAATTAAAGATCAAATCTAAGAAGATCTACATGACCAAATTACGGTGGGTTTTTCTTTTAGTAAAAAAAAAAAAAAAAAAAAAAAACAAAAATCATGAAAATAAATGAAAAACCTCTCAAAAGATAATGATAAAAATTGATAAATTCAAAGATTTTAAAGAAATAGAAATGCAGTAAAATTCAATAAAATCTCACACCGTGCTTATTATATAACAGAAAATATTTGGTAGAAGAATAAAAAAAAAAAAACATTCAAAAAGACACAAAATCACAAAAATCGAATGCGTTTTTCCCCCTCCTTGAAATTAATGAACAAGAAGAAATAAAATGGGAAAACCCCCAAACTGAACTTCTCTCTGACAGGTGAGGGGCGGAGCTAAGCTCCATGTTGTGGCAGGCAAATGACAAGTGACCCCCCCGGGAAAGTAATAGTCTGATGGCAAAAAGGTGATTGGCACCCTGATAGAAAATGTATTCTACAAATAAATAAAATGATTTAGGCCCAGGCCTCATTACATTTTAGAAGGGTATACTTCTGCCAAGGCCAAAGTCATAAAATTACTTTTTTTTTTCTGCTGTAAAACGCATCAGTACCAAAACGTAATGGATTCCTCGTTCGTGCTTGCACCATCTCCACTAAGCAGATTTATTGTAGCCTTTTTACGCCGCTTTTACTCTGCATTAAATGCAATAATGAGGCGGAAATTGTTCTGTCACATGCACAGGGCGGAGAATTGGCTCAATCTAGGAAGGATAACTTGACGATACTGAGGTGTGTTAAATGCGAGCCAGCTGCAAAACTCTAATATGCAACACATGTATTGGCCATATTCCTCCGACGTACAATGTGTTCTGATGGAAGCAAGCTAGCGCCTCAAATTATCCATCCATCCATTTTCTGATCTGCTTTATCCTCCCAAGGGTCGCGGGGTGTGCTGGAGCCTATTCCAGCTGTCTTCGGGCAGTCGGCGAAGGACACCCTGAACTGGTTGCCAGCCAATCTCAGGGCACACAGAAACAACCTAAAACCGTAGCGGAGCATCAATCAGGAAGAGGAAAAGCCAAAACTCAAACAATACGCAGCTCTGACTGAGAGCCGACCAACACCGCAAATCAAACGACTGTAAAGGAAATTCGGCCACTGACAGCCTCTACGTCTTCATTAGCCACATGGTACAGCAAGCTTTTTTCCGAGCCGCGCAAATCATCCTTCATGGCAGCAAGCATGATGGACCTCATCACGCCTGATAAAAAAAAAAAAAAAAAAGGGGGGGGGGGGGGGCGGTGTTGGTGGATGCTCCATGTAAGACAGAAAAAAATAATAACCGAGCTTGGACCGAGATAAAAAAGTCACTTTGACAAATCTAAGATTTATACTTCAGTGCTACTGACTGAGAGAATGACTTTGCTGCAGGGCTCCCCTCCCCCCCGCCCCCTTTCTCGAATGCTGAATGAAGACCGACTAGAAATATTGCAACAGTGTTTTTGTTTTCCCTTTCACTGCAGTTATGGTAAAAGTCATGGACTAATTTGAAGAAAATGTATCGCAACCACTTACTAAGGTTGTTGTTGTATAAAGGCTATTCGAACTTTAGACAAATAAATCCAGCCGAGTGTCAGAGGATGAACGGGACCAATTCCAAGAGACCGGTTTGAGCTCCACTTTGGTCAAATTGAGAGGGAAAAAAAAAATTCCCATCGGAAATAATGGAAAGTGAATGAATCTGTTGCAGGGTGAACTTGGTGCCACCATTTAAATTGTAGTGTGTTATGTAACATTTTTACCATTTTGTCCATTTGGATAGGAGTAAAAAGTTCAGGTTAGCTGTCAATCAGTTATACAGTATTTATAACAACAATATTCCAAAAACATTTCTTCACATCAAATTTGATTAGATCTTTTAAATTGTCGTATTTCTTGTCTGATTGGTTGGGAGATATTAATATGCTTGTACCTTCTTAGAGCGAAGCATCGGTGGTCAATATTTTGTTTAGTTTACGACTCAAATATTCTTCCTTGCCTTATATCAGGGATGGGCAACTGGCGGCTCGCAAGTCACATGTAGCCCCTGACAACACTCTGATTGGCCCCTTGATTCGTTTAAGAAAAAAATATGTACATCTTTTTTTTCTTTTACAAACCCAAACCAAATTTTCCAAAAAAATATTAATATTCATGACATTTTTCATGAAAAACTGCGTAGAAATTAAAATATGAAAATAAATAGCCAAAATAAGAACAAATACTGAAAAAAAAAAGACATTTGAGAATATGCGAATCTGCCGCTGCCAAACCGCGACTATGTCGGAAGTTGGCTGTAGTTTTAATGTCGTAGTACCACCACTAGATGGCAGACATGGCTCAGCTGCACTAACATGAGGTCTTTTATTGCCGTATGCCACAACTCGAGTAATTTTTCATCAGATTTGAAATGATATACTGGAATATATAAACCGTCTACATAATATTAAAATGTTGAGGATTTTTTTTTTGTGGAAAAAATAAGTTGGTTTGCTGTTTAGCCGTTTTGTGCCATCCTTGAATGTTTTTTTTTCTTATGCCAGAAAGACCTTTGCACTGGGGAAAAATATATATATATTTAAAAAAAAAACTTGCCAGGCACATTAAATAAATAAAGTCTAACATATTAGTATGTGGACTTCAGAGGCTCTGGCAGGAAGATAATGTCCCGTCTGAATGGGAGCTTGACTAATGTTTACCATATTCCCCTCTGGCATCAATCTCATACAACTCTTGGCAGGAAAGCAAATATTTCTCCCAGCATCAAGCTGCTTCTTTGATGATTTTTTTTTTGTACTTTAAAAGACAAGTAACACTTGTTGAGTAAACGCTGGAGTCTGCATATTTAGCTTTGAATGCACACTACTGAAAGTCATTACGCTGCTCCTACCCTTTCCACCTGTGGAAGCAGGGACGGGGGAGCACCACCCTGTGCTCTCTTGATCCCGATGAAGGATTCCCGGTTGCCACCGTAACGGTCGCATGTTGATGTGCAGCCGTGCCGCTGTGCTGCCTCCCATCGTCCTGTAATCCCTGCAGGTGGGGGGGGCAGGGGGTGAGATGGATTCCCAAGTATCTGATTGAGTAGCACACAATATGAATAATTGATTGTCAGGTTCCCTGTTCCAGTGAGCACACAGAATGCAGATAAACACACACACACACACACACACACACACACACACACACACACACACACACAGGCGAGTCACTCAGGCTCTACTAATCCTCCAGGAAATGTAGTACGTGATGCAATTAGCGGCAGAATTGCTAATGTCGTCTGTGTGCCATCCGATTGTGTGTCTCAGTGTGTGTCTGTGTGTGTGTGTGTGTGTGTGTGTGTGTGTGTGTGTGTGTGTGTGTGTGTGGAGCACTTTCAGCAAGGATATGAATTAAGTTCATTCATAAATGTAAGACTATTGATTAATGTTCAGGGAGTTCCCACCTCTCGCTAAGCTCAACCAAGACATTTCCATCAAAACATGGTAACAGTAGCTTCCTGTGCAAAAGTACTTGGCCATCACTGGCTTTGTTGATTTTTTTTTTTTTTCTTTCTTATAGCAGCCTTTTTGGTATGTCGTGGCCTTTCAAGGTCTCAAGATTTTTGCCTTTTATAGTACCAACGCAATGGTTTAGCAAGAAAAAAAAATCAAGCTGGTCGAAGTGTTGACTTTACAGCTTTAGTTTAAGAGGTTTCCTCCAAATATAGTATTTAGCGTTTCGGGATTGGCGTCATTTTATGCACAGAACCGCCTTCAAAGGAGCCAAAGTATTCCACATAATATGAAAAGTATCGCTTTCAAAATGATTCATAGTGCACCATATTATATGCACAGTCCAACTTTCAAAGGATCCAAAGCATACCACATCATTTTTCCAACACGGTAAACTTTGCACTATGTACTCTTCATGAAATGGCTGTAATTCCTACATGGCCAATACCACAACTTTACAAACCGCTCTTAAATTAACGCTGAACTTTAACCTACTTCGGGACCTCACTGCAACTCTCCACAACCTAAACTCTGTGATGTAAATGAAGATTGACAAGTAAAAAGGAGGCCAAAACAAAAAGTGTATATGTATACAATATGCTGTACTTTTTTTTTCTCTTTTTCTTACAAAGTAATTATTGAATGTTGTTAGAATGCATCACACTCGGTTTTTGTTTCAACTTGTTAGTGGACAAATCTTTTTTTCCTCCAGATTTGTATTGATCCGCCCTCTATGCAGTGACTGTTTTATCGACCGTCTCATCTGTCCGCCGCTAATGTTTCTTGTTTAGTTTTGGGGATTAAATCGGCAGATCCGACGACGGCTTCGCAACAGAATGATTGGATTGCAGGAACAACAACGCACATTTACTCCCTCGTTGGAGGCCGGCCAGCCTGCTTCCATCGTCTGCTCGGGACTCCCGAAGGCGCGCGGCTTCATTTTTTGTGTCATGTGGTCAAGTGATGAAGGCCACAGCCAAGTTTCTTTACATCTCTGCCAACTAAACTGGCTTTTTACATGAATGCCTTCAATGACATTTCAAGGAACTCAGAGAGTAACAACTATAAATATAACTGATTAGCAAAGGGAAATTCCTGTCAACCCTCCAGCTCTGATAAAATGCACTCTGAAATTCTCTTTCATTGCCTGATAGATAGATAGATAGATAGATAGATAGATAGATAGATAGATAGATAGATAGATAGATATCTCACAGAGGTGCAGGGTTCGGTCCCGGCTCCAGCCTCCTTGTGTGGAGTTTGCATGTTGTCCCCGTGCCTGCGTATTATGGTTTTCTCCGAGCACTCCAGTTTCCGCCCACATTCCAAAAACATGCTTGGCAGGTTAATGCAACACTCTAAAGTTGCTAGCTAAGCTAACAGCTATGATGGACAGACCCTCCCACCCCCTCCAGGCCACCCTGACAGCACTGGGTAGCTCCTTGAGCCAGAGACTGATACACCCGCGCTGCAAGAAGGAGAGGTACCGTCGCTCGTTACTGCCGATTGCTGTCAGGCTATTGAATAGACGGTCCTGAAAACCTGGACTCACCCCAACTCACCCATTTTTAATATGCTTATATTTATATTTTATATTTGTATTTATTTATATCCTTATTTCTTCTACTTTATCCCTTTCATAGTTTTACTGCTGTAAATTGGGAATTTCTCCATCGTGAGACAAATAAAGGTTTTCTTATCTTGTTTTCCGATCCGCTTTATCCTCACAAGAGTCGCGGGGGATGCTGGAGCCTATCCCAGCCATCTTCGGGCAGTAGGCGGGGGACACCCTGAGCCGGTTGCCAGCCAATCGCTCGGCACACGGAGACGAACAACCATCCGCGCTCACATTCACACCTTGGGACAATTTACAGTGTTCAATCAGAAACTGGAGTACCCGTAGAAAAGCCACGCAGGCACGGGTAGAACATGCAAACTCCACACAGGGGGGCCGGAGCCGGGATCAAACCCACGACCGCTGAACTGTGAGGTCGAAGCGCTCACTACTGGACCACCGGGCCGCCGGAAGACACAACCACTGGACCAAATTTTCATGTACTGCTATCAACATTTATCCTTCCAGTTATTCCAAACTCATTAAGTGACCCACTGACTGATTTGGATGCTGGGACAGCTTGTTGAACCGAAATTGGCTTCTTGTCTGTCAGTCAGCACAGCAGTCTGATGAGCTTCCTGTTAGTTCTCCACTCTGAAAAACTGCCGTCTTATTGCGGGTATTTTCCTCAAGCCACGTAACCATCAAATCCCAGTCCTCGACGTTCTCATTCCCTATTTGTCATTTATTTACTTCTCGCATCCCTCTCATTCCCATCGCTTCCTTTGGATATTTAGTTTGATTTATTGCCTCTTGTTGGAAAATTTGGCGTTTTAATCACTCAAGTGTAAAAGGAGGTCACGTGCAGGAAGGCAGAAGGCCAGTAAGAACAAACAAATAAAAAGATAAAATCAAGATTCTTCTTCTCTGGTGCCTTTTCTTTAATCTCGGTGGAACTCTGCGGCGCTTTCATCCGGCTAAATGTTGGACCCCGAATGGATGGCACTCTGAGCTCCTCTCTGATCTGCGGTAAGGAAAAATACATGTACGCATTCCAACAGAAGTAATGGATGTCGACACAGATGAGAACTAAAAATAAAAAAAAAAAAAAAATCTGAGAACAGCCTGCTGCCACAAAACAATAGAGGACAATGTTTCCTCGAGGGAACTTACAAGCTGATAGCGTAGTGGTTCATGTAGCTGACTAGGGATTGCACCAAGCCCCTGTCATCAAACCTTCCACACAAAAATTCTGCCAAATCTTTTTTTTTTTTTTTTGGGGTGAGCGAGCAAGCATATTGCACACGAATTAGAAAAGAAGTGTGTTTTATTCTAACGGGTTACAACAACAAGGATGATGATACTCATTCGTGACTTTATTTTTCGACGTTTCTTACTCATTTGTCACTGTCAAAGAATATGCCTCCCCCCGCCCCTGTCATATTACAAACGCCGATTTTCTCAACTCCTATCGCCTCGCATCTTCGCACTTCAGTAGAATAAACTATTGACCGTTACTGCCATACAACTACAGTGAGCCCAGTTTGAAAAGAGAAGAGGAATAGAGCAAAGATAGCAAGAGACACAGCAATGCGATTTTTTTTTTTAAGCCTTTATTTAGATGGCAATTATTCACATTGGTCATTAGAGTGCCGGATCACTTTCGCTCATTTACTGAAAGACTGCGAGGGCAATCATTAGGAGATATCACTTTCAGCCCCGTCCCCTGATGAGGGGAAAGCGAGGCAGTCGGATAACAGTCTGGAAGTCCACATCCTCCTTCCAGCCATGAGAACATAACTGGCAATTAATAATTCAAATCACGAAACCGTAAACTGGGGTGTCAACATGTGGGAGTTTATATTGTTGCCGTCTCAATGGAGGGGGAGTAAGAAGGGGCTAATTATTTTTCAGAAATGGTGTTGTCGCTGCTGTCTTTGACCGCTTCATCAAGTGAAAAGTGCCTGTGAAGTTAATTGGAGCCAATGCGGTTGGATTCTTGTCAGGAAGCAGCGCGTTTCAGTAATGTATTGTTTGCGTGTTACATTTGTGAGCCTGTCAAAGGTGGTGAAGAGAGAACAAAAGTGAGGAGGTGTTTTAATCACACACGCACGCACATGCACACACACAGACACACACAAGCTTGTGCAACTGTGCATTGATAACTACGAGCAAAAAACATCATTCAATCATTCATGGATGGGGGGGCGGGGGAATAAA
The DNA here is from genome assembly GCF_001891065.2 of Hippocampus comes. NCBI lineage: Eukaryota > Metazoa > Chordata > Actinopteri > Syngnathiformes > Syngnathidae > Hippocampus > Hippocampus comes. The sequence goes on along the minus strand of NW_017805539.1, from coordinate 253,149 downwards.
AATCGTCTGTTTCTTGTATCTCTCAGCCTATAATTTGAAGGTCTTTGGTATGCTTGAACGTCTCCCGGGGGAACAATTACCTCGCTTTGAGGCTGCCAAACGTCCATCTGATTGCAAAACATGCCATAAATTCTGAAAGCAGCAAATGTTTTGACTTAAGAAAATGTAAAAAACATGTTGCTTGTGTGCATAGCCCATGTCCTTACAGATTTGACTGACCTAAGGTTTTCAACATAGGACCAAAATTAGAAAACATGGTTCTTAAAATATATCATGTAGTGCCAGGTAGTGTCGACATGTATTACACAAACTGAATTTCACACAATTTCTAGATTTTGGAACACCTCCACTATAAAATGAATGAAACTTCTATCTTCCTACAATTTGAAATCCAACTAGCATCATACAGCAAATGTGACGGTAATCAGTCAAGCCATCGTTTGGTCAACAAGGCCTCACGTTCCCTAAAACTACAGTGGTAACTCTACTTACGAAATTAATTGGTTCTGGAAGAAATTTCTTAACTAGAAAATGTTGTAAGGAGACGCGTTTTCCATGTAAATGCCCTAATCTGTTCCAAGCCCCCACCAAAATTCAGACATAAATGTTTTCTAAAGCATAAAAATGCATCAAAATATACAACAAATACATGTTACAATTAGATTATTGTACAATAAATGAGAGTTGTGCAGAACGGAAAAAAAACAAAGAATAAAGAATAAAAATGATGGTCATGTAACTGCATCCTCATCGTTTTTTGCTCTCTTTAGTTCATGTTTTTTTTCTCAGAAGTGGTTTTTGCCCGACGTTTTGTAAAGAACTGATCCAAGGACGTTTACTTTTATCAGCTTTTAACAATCTTTCGAAAATGTCCAAGGCAAACATCACAGCATCGTGAGCGATCGCCCGACTGGTGAACACTTTTTCTGGGTGATTCACATTTATGGAAACCTATCGGAACGCCTCACGACCCGAGGGGCGAATGACGAGGACGCTGCATAGACACATATCGATCTATCTACACACATAGACACATTCGGTAGGGGTCCCTCTTCGCCAATGGGATGCCAGGAAGATGCTAGCTAATAGCCAATGGCAGAGCAGCTGTAAGTATGTTGCATTCAGGAAACTCGGAGCTGCAAGGAGCAGCCCATACTGTACATTTACCTTTCATATCTTGAAATTTCTTTCATAAGAAAGTGGCAATATCTTCCCGTTGAGACGTTGTGTAACTTGAAAATTTCATATTAAGACACGTTCACAACTAGAAAAGGTAAAAGTTGCCTTTTATGACATGGGAGTTTTTTCTAAAATAATTTGCCCCAAAATTGCCATGCGTCTCATGTGGAACCTCGCCCTCGCCTGTCACGAAATATTTGTGCATGATTAGTGGAGTCACTGTGCATCCTTCGCTTCCCTCTATCCATTGGCGGCAGCTTCTCTGCATCACTCTGTGTGCTCGGCGTGCTTCGTTTCCCCACTCTCGAGCCTCTCCGCGCAAAGTCATTCTAAACACTCCACCCTGAACACCTCAACAATTTATCCTCTCTCCCTCCTTCCTGTCCCCTGCTCCGTCCCAGATGGACACTTTGAGATGAACGAGGCTCCGGCTGTGGAATCCTGCCAGCATTGAGTCACTGAAGGTTGTGCCTTGATCTCTAGTTACCACAAGAGCCCACCTCACTCTTCATGCTCCGCTATCTTCGGAAAAAGAAGCAAACTTTCAAACTAAATGCTTTTAAAAGCAGCCAAGGAGACACAAGAACAGTTTAAATGGTCAAAGTGCTCAATAAAGTGTGCCAGGTTTCAACTCCTGATCATTTGAGGAGGTTGCCCAGGGGCTCGCCTGCGGGTTGTATGACTCAGAATAAAGACAACGCCTCATAAATTAATCTTTTATACTCTTTTAGGAATTGTGTGATTTAGTTGTTTCTCCCCCCCAATACAGAAGATGCCAGCACACAACCTTGTCCATTCATGTAGCTAAAGTGAAACACAATCTGTTCAGGAAAGTGTGCAATCATGAAATATGTACGAACCAAACAGGCGATGTTTGAAAGGACATTTCAACATTTTTTTTTAACATTTATGTTCCAGTGTTTGAAAAATTAAACACTCTTAATTTTAAGCCTTTGAGGGACAGCGGTTACTACAGTGGACAGCTTCTCATGTTATCAAGTTACAGGGTGCATGAAAGGGTTCATGACGAGCAATTTACCAAGGCCCTGCGGGACTTGATGCTGAGTTTGCGATGACAGTAGGTCAACAGTGAAATGTTTCTTTTATTAAATATGACCATCTCGAGGTACACTGAAAAAACAATGCTGTGTTGAATGTACTCAATTTTATTTCGTCAAGTGGTTGTACGAAATAAAAATCATCTGGATCCAGACACATTTTTAAGTAGTTGTATCGGCTACTTTAAAACAGTAGTTGGACGTATTTAAAATATGTCTATTTTAAATGGGTATCCAGATGATTTTATTTCTAAAAGAAGTCGTGGGAGCTTGACCGAACAGTTTCATAAATGATAAGGATAAGAAGTTCAATGGAAATTTTGGGGAGGTGAAATGGGAAGTCTCAAAGGCGCCTTATGCCATAAGGTGTCAAAGTCAAGATCCGGGGGCCAGATCTGTCCCGCCACATCATTTTCTGTGGCCCGCGAAAGCAAATCAAGCGTGTCAAGTTCCATGATGCTTGCTAAAGTCTGAACCAAATTTTCAAATTGTTATATGTAATCCACAATAACAGTCACTATTCTTGATTTCAGATTTTAAAACTAGCTATTCATCAAATTGTTGTGCGCTGTGTATGTAATATGTGTAGGTGATGAAGCATTTATATGGGTTCCCAAAATTCATAACGGCCCTCCAAGGCAAACCGTAACTACAACATGGCCCGGGACAAATACGAGTTTGACACCCCTGCCTTATGGTGATATTGATTTTAGCCTTATTTTGTGGGTTCTTGCATGCATAGGTGGAAAAACAAAGTAAATTGTGTTGCTCATTTTAAATATCTTGTGTTTAAAAGAAAAATGAACGAACGAAGGAAATTATTAAATATGTAGATCTCACGTTGTTTCACCTCCACGCTGAAAGAGGCTACTTTGCGGCAGACCAAAGTGAAGGAAAAAAAAGACAAAGAAAGAGGAACGACGGGATAGGAAGCACCGTTGACACTCATCAGCGCTGGAGAATAAAAAGAACAAGACGCCGTTTCCAATGGCATTGCACATTTGTATTCAGCTGGGGCTACTTACACGGTCAATAGTGATGGATGGCACAAGCTATCAATAATGAATAAAAATGTACTGTACTGTAGAAGACACCTTTTTTGCTTCATCTACTAATATGTACCATGTCTCCAAAACAAAAACAAAAACCAGCCTCTTAACATGCTCAAAAAAAAAAAAAAAAAAAAAAAGTTGTAGTACGTAGCATAAATACACAACTGTCCATTTTTTTAAAAATGCGGGCAAATATAAGAAGCAAGAAATGGGGGGGGGGATCCATGAGGGAGAGGTAATACAGTGTGTAAAAAAAAAAAAAAAAGCATTCAATAAACATGTCGCCATGGCAACCTAGATGTAATTTGCTTGGTGAGGAAGAAGGGGAGCGATGGAAATTGAGGGAGAGTGATGGAGAAAAGGGAATAGAAAAGCATTTACCATCGCTGCTTGAGTCAAGAGGTGTAATTATGGGTTAGAGAGAGACAGGGACAGACTGACGGAGGGAACACAATGCTTTTTTTTTTTTTTTTTTTTAAACATACAAAAGGAGTAATTGTGATGACCATCTCATCAAAGTGGCACAAAGGCAAATGAGTGGAAAGAATAAAAAGGCAGGCCGAGAAAAGTAACAAAAAAAAAAAAAAAAAAAAAAAAGAGAGTCCACCCAGGACACACCAGATGAAGGACTATCAAGAGAAATTTAGTGGGAGTGGAAGAAAAGTCAAATGAAGGGATGAAGCCATTCATTGGGGCGCAGAGGAGTGATTGTGTGATTTAAACATGCATATGGCCCATCAGGAAAGGGAGAGGCCAAAAATAGCTGGATTATTGGGGGGGGGTGGAGCATGTGTGCGACAGGCTCAAAGATATACTGTAGTGTGTGTGTGTGTGTGTGTGTGTGTGTGTGTGTGTGTGTGTGTGTGTGTGAGCGAATGTAGTTGATTAGTGCCCCTTGCAATTGACTTGGTGTCAGCCTGTATAAGTGGAGATAAGAGCATGAAGAGGCTACTGACACTGCTGTACAAGAGCAATGGGTTGGAGGCAATGGAGGGAAGTAGGGTCATAAAGACAGGGTGGGGGGGATGAAACAAGAAAAATGGTCCACTTCATCTTGTGAACATTCCTCCGAGTGCAAGCAGAGGACGGGAAGTCCAAAAATGTCTACAGATGGACGGCAGACTTGAGTAATCAAGAGTCAAACTTCGCCAGATGACTGAAAGGTAATAGAGTGTTCGCGCTGAGGAAAATCTGATCAACGCGAGATCAACTGGGAAATATGATGCTGAAACGTGTCAGGGCAATCATTTCAAAAACCTGATTGATGTCAGCCATTTTGAGTTAGACATCATTCAAAGCCGACATGTTCTTCCTGGGACTATTGGAAAACGTCATAGTGACACATTAAGCGTGCTTGTTTTAATGTGGTCGCAACTGGACAAAATGCTGTCAATGTAGCAGTCGAACATTGGACATGAGTGACCTTCAGCTATTTTTTTTTTTTTTTTTTTAGTCAGTCCAAAAATCACTCGCGTTCTTGCTTTGGCATTATGAGAATTGTTTTAATGTCGCTGGTTGAAAACTAACTGGTAGCACATTGAGGGGAGGGAATTGTACCAGACTGAAATCAAGAGCATTCTTACTTTATTTTTTTTTCTTTTTAATGGCACAATGTTTGAAGAACAGGATCAAAATGCAAACCTTTGTGAATTTCACAAAAATTGGTGGCAATATCTGTGTCACCTTTTAGTGGACACCACTCCAAATTAGTGCAGAAATACAGCAATCTGAGCTTTGCACTCACCTCGCCAGTGGCGGTTTCTGGTATGTGCGAAATACGCCTTAAAAAGAAAAACAAAAAAAGGTACTCGAATGGTTTTTCAATTGGCATCAGAAATTGTAAGTCACTGGCCCTTATGACTGAATTTTGCACCCCTTTGCGGAGACATGATGGGTTTTCAAGATTTGTGCTAATAGATGTTGAAAGTGCTGGGTTATCAATGTCGAGGAAGCAGGACATCTTATTGTTATTGCTATCCTGGGGGAGGAACTAACGTTCGGAAATGACTGCCGCAAATGTATGATGGTGACAAATGGCAAAAGCAATAGTTGGGGTCACTCCAAAACTAGCTGAAGAAAGAGTCACTGAGCATCAGCAGCAGATATGCAGTCGCAACAACGCGTGCCAATTTTGTCAAATGGGGAGGGTGTCACCACATAGAACATGCCAAAGCCACAGTACAACAAAACGGCAGCTCAAAGGAGTAACAACCGAGAGGCAAGTAAAGCACACATACGATGACTATTACGATGAGAAAACACCTCGTCTAAATTTTCCGACTGACATGTAATTACCACAACTATATACAAATGTGCTGCAAAGCGTGCAAGTCACCATTCAAACCGGGGACTCAACGGCAGAGCGCAGGGGGAGGTGCCTGTGTGGATATTTTAGTGTCAGATTCTTTTTCCAAATTTGTAGACTTCTAGAACAAATATTGTGAAATGTAAAAAAAAAAAAAAAATGGTTTGAAAATCCATAAGTGTTGACAACAAAATTTGCACCCCATCTACCACGAGCACTTTACACCACACAAATCAAACTGGTACTGTCTTCCATAAGAAGACAAATTTATTTCGTGAAGAACCACAACCTGTCGAGTTTTAAAAATGCATGCTGCAAAGTTGAAATGGCACAAGGCCACAAAGAACACCATGAACACTTTTGTAACACCAGAACGAAAACATGGCACAGCAGCAGCCTTGAAAAAAAATGAATCATAAAAGTTTCCATCCTAATGAGTCACTCAGACAGAACACGCATGCTGAATGGTCCCTCGCCAGGAAGTGATGGAAACCATATTTGACCATTGAGAAGATCAATGAAAGCCAAAATCAGGACAAATGACGGATGGACGGCATGGAGGATGAAAATAATTATTTTGGAAGCGGTACAGAGAAATGACAAGTCTAAAGTAAAGTGGAAAGTAAATAGTGTATTAAGGAGAGACAAGTAGATGCTGCACATTTGGGGTTGAGCTGCGGCCAGAATGGGAAAATCAGCATGCGGGGGGAAATTTAAAACATTTTTTTAAAAATCAGCTTTGCAATCAAGTCGCTCTTAATTTAGTTCAAGCACTCCCATGAAGTAAATAACACCACTTTTTCCAAAACGGGTTGACTCAGAATCAAAATAACCATCATTTTCATCTGTACCAGGAAACAATTACGAGGACCCAAAGTTGGAGATGTCCTTCAGTTTGCCCCCCCCCCCCACCCTGCCCTTTTGGCCTCACCCTCTGCACGCCCCTGGATGGTTCACTTGGGTCACGTTCAGCTCCATCGCTCTGGTGCGCAATGGGCCTCAAACTTGAAAACCTCTTCAAGTTTAGTACCGGTAGTCCATGGCCCAAAGTCTACTGGGATAGGCTCCAATCATGCGTAACCTTGGATAGCGGGAGAAAATGAATCGATGGAAGCTTTTCAATTTTGAGCCCACTTTTCAGTCTCTTACAACTAGGAGTATGCATTTTTATAAGTCACCTTCCAAAATTAGTTAAGGGGCTCTGGAACACAACATAAAAACAGGCTTTTGCTCAAAAGGTATTAATATTTTATACTTTTTTTTTGACAGATAATAAACTTAAAGTTCCGTGTGTGTATTCTGCAATTAACAATAATGCAATGCAGTGCGTGCAATTAGGACCTCCTGGCATCCTCCACAACGTTGTGGTTCAACGGATCAGTCACGGCCGAAAAAGAGCCCTCGTGGAGCCTTTTCTTCCACTGTGGACCTCACTGTATTTGCTGAGGGAGCGCTTGCTCGCCGGCGGGGACAAATTAGCCACATCGGAGCACTGAGGCATCATGGGAAATTAATGATCTCCAGGAAGTGAGCTAATGAGTCCACGGGCACACACGAATGAGATGAGATAAAGCAACAGGAGGAGAACGAGAAGGAGGGGGTGGCTAATAAAATGCTATCCATCGATGAGCGATAGAGGTGCTATAACACACACACACACACACACGCACACGCACACACACACACACACACACACACACACACACACACACACACACAGAGTGGGAGAATTCAATAATTAGAGAGAGGATCACCGGTGGCTTTCACGTACCGAGGTGCAGTGATTACTGTCCTTACACCGTCCCCTGAGGGTGTGTGACAAGCAAGGAATTAACACTTATCTCACATAAACACACGCACAACAAATGAGGCGAGTGCAGATAACGGGAGGTTGGGGGGGGGGGCATTGGTGTGGGTCAATTGTGTTTGACCAGCTTGTGTGGTGGGTACCTGAGCGCACCATTTGCTAATCGAGGTGTATTTAGTTAGAGGGAGCAAGGGTGGGGAGACATTTTCCTGTTAGTGGCCACTTCACTTTTTGTGAAGTCCTCAAGAGAGCCAAGCTGAATTTATTGGATTTTTTTTTTTTTTAAATAACTTTTCCTCTGATGATTTATTTGTGTTTAGAACTGCATATGGAGGGCCGACTCAACTGCTGGATTGGGCGGTAAATGGCCCATGGGCAGTAAGTTCCACACCCCTAAGTGAAAGAGCAGGTGTTTTTTTTTCTTTCAAGGAGCTGTTTTGGTTCAAAAATGTGTTTTTTATGACTAACTCACCCAGCACGGCAACAAACCAGGTGTTACCATTACCAAGGAAGGCAAATGTAAGACTTTTTGTAGACATTAGTGGTGTGGATAACTGCAATCTATCCAAGTCAATACTTGTCCAGTATCGCCAATATTGATACGGATACATTGAATGCAGTAAGTAAATTGGCTGGATTACGAAATAACTAAATCTTTAGAGCAGGGGTGTCAAACTCATTTTTGTCGCGGGCCACATTATAATTATCGATTCCCTTGGAGGGCTGTGATGACTGAAATTATATAAAGAAGTCAAGAATAACGTTTTATTCAACGATCGTTTTAAGTAACTTATGAGAGGTTTGGTAACAAGAAAATGCTGACAATATGTCACCGATTCATTTCATGTGAAAATTTGAAATTTTGGTGGAGATTTTAGCAAGCATCATGGAAGTTGTCGTCTTTGATTTGCTTTCGCGGGCCACTTAAAATGACATGGCGGGCCTTGTGTTTGACACCTGTTGTATAGAGCAAGCATATTGTGTCAAGGCCTAGGTATGATTTTTGGCTAAGGCCACAAATGGCCAGTGGCACTCTGAAAAATATGAACTTATGCTAAGGATGACTGAAATATTATTTTCCCAACTATTATTCACCTTAATGTTGTCTGCCAAAGTGAAAGGCCTCTTCCAGGAAACTCTGCCTGTGGCAAGGATGTCTTCGTGATTTCTCTCTTCCTCTCTCCATTTCTGCAGCTCATTGTTTTCCGACAGGTCATTTCCTACATATTTGAATACATTTGTTTTGAATAAAATTGCAGCATTGAATACAGGAGCAAAACAGAATTCATGCAACCATCACAATCAGTAATACTAACGCTAAAATAATGATTTATTCTAATTGAAATAATTTAGGCATCACTATACAATTTTAGAATACAGTCAAAAATAGATTTGTAAATAATTTTTACTATTTTACTATTATTTACAACTAAAACCAAACAACTCAATGAGATAAATGATTACAAATACACATTTTCAAACGAAATAAATCATTTTTAAATCAACCACTTCCAAATTAATGCAACAAATATTACGGGACTTGTCCCGGTAGGCACACCTGAAACTAATCTGCACCACACAAGAAGAAGATGTTTATTACCACTTCTGTGGCCTTTTGAAGACGTATTTAAGGGTTACGTGTCATTTTGAGCTGTGGTACATACCCTGAATGAGAAGTTTAGAGCTTAAACCGTGTGATTTATTTACCTGACAGTACTTGTCGCCATTGGTAGGGACGAGAGGAGAATGGCGACAACCTCTGCTGTCTGTCTACACCAGACGGCGCACGTCACTAGCAAGTGTCTCTCTTGCCTGACCACACCCTTGTGTCCTGATTGGCCCAAAGTTTTCCCAACCCCGCCTCTTCTAACCTTAGAAAATTTTCCCCCCCCCCGCCTCTTCTAACCTTAGCGGCTCCACCCTCCCCCCCCCTCCCCAGCGCAACCACTTCTGAGCCAAAACCTCCTTCTTCTGTCACATCCCCACAATCTTCACCTTTTTAACTTTTTGCTATTTAAGGAAGCGAGCTGGTGCGAAAATGACGATTTTGGATAAACTAGCAACGACTCCTCATTTTAGAGGCACGAAACTTCCGAGCATTCAGTGACTCCCTCAAGTCACCTTTCGCAGAATGCCGCACGTTCACTATTAACTGGTCAAGTTGTTCGGTCTCCTCACCTGTTTTGCGGGTGTGTGGGTTTTTTTTTTTTTTTTACACTTCTCAAGTGCTGCGTGCGTGGCCCCGGCGAGGCGTGCGCGTGATGGGCTCCCTCATTTGGACCTCGGCCACTCTCCCTGCTTGGAAAAGCACTTTTTTACTTTTAAACATCATCTCAGCCGTCGTGAGCAAAAGACACGCAGTGTACTGGAACTCCACCAACACCAGGTAACTCAATTCCTGCTTATTTTTATGCATAGGCTTTTATTCATATTGCAGGATGTTGCCTGTAAGGTGCAACTATCTGTCATCAGCTTCGTACAAGCCTGGCTGGTCTGAGCTTGCATTGTTGCTCAACAACCTATGGAATAGCTAAATAAATGAGTCAGTTGAAGGAATCTCTGCCATGCAGCACACCTCTTACTCCCCTCCTACCTGTGCAATGTTCATTTTTAACCTGACAACAATAATGGAGTCTTCCAGTATTTATTTATGTATGTATGTTTTCTATTTTTTTCCTCAACTGTGTGCACAAAAGGAAAGTGGAGCTTGTGACTGTGCATGTGTGAGGGGTGGTGGACCATTAGCAATGTCAAACTTGGCTCACCTGCTGATCCAGGTGCACCTCGCAAAGATAATTGAAGGGTGCATGTGGGGGAGGGGACGGCACATTGGGCAACCGGTTAACATGCTGGCCTCACAGTGCAGAGGTGCAGAGTTCGATTCCGGCTCCGGCTTTCCTGTGTGGAGTTTGCATGCCGTCCCCGTGCCTGTATGGGTTTTCTCCGGGTACTCTGGTTTCCTCGCAGATTCCAAAAGCATGCATGACAGATTAATAGAGCACTCTAAATTGTCCCTAGGTGTGTGTGAGAGCGCGGATGGTTGTTCGTCTATGCGTGCCCTGCGATTGGCTGGCAACCAGTTCAGGGTGTACTCCGCCTACTGCCCGAAGACAGCTGGGATAGGCTGCAGCACACCCGCGACCCTCGAAAGGATAAGCGGATTAGAAAATGGATGGGTGGATGGATGCAAGTGGGGGACCTGCAGGTGGAAGTAGGGCTGTTGTTCTGAAATAACACTGAGCCTTCATTGCATATGTAGAGCAGGTCAATTTGGCAGTCACGGTTGAGATTAGTGGTGTGCGCGTACAAGTGGGGACACATTTGCTCAGGGGAACGTCTGATTTGTTTACATTTGTGTCATAAAACGTCATGGAAAGAGAAATACAACCGTTGTCAACAGAATTACATTTACTAGCTATACAGTTGATCATTATTATCATAACTTTGTGATTAGTATGCAAGTATACCCCTCCCCACCCCACCCCACAAAAAATCTAAAGCGCTTATCTTAACTGGGGTTAGAGGCAGCCTACCTGTGCTGATCACCAGTCAATCCGTGGATTAAAAAAAAAAAATCTAAACACTCCAGTTCAAATGACAGGTTCTTGTAATGTAAAATGAGAACAAGATCAATCATTTCAAACACATTTTCCGACATGTTTGAGAGAGATTGTGATGGTGAATTTAACTGTGTGGCCATCGTTCCTCAAGTTGTTTGTGGCGCACGCCTTATCACCAAAAGAACACCATACCTAAAGTGAAGCATAATGGTGGCAGCACAATGCTTTGGGGCATTTTTGTTTCTTCAGTTGGAACTGGGGGGGAATTATTTGAAGAGTTTCAAATACATGTCAGCGTTGGCACGAAACTGTCCGATTTCTGCGAGAATGCAAAGAAAAATCAGGAAAAGCCTACTAGAACATCTGAACTGCATTGGAGACACCTTAAATGTTGGCATGTGCGTGCTGATTTCAGTTTAGCATGAATTTGAATGCGGTTGGTTCATTATGGGTGTGCACACTTGTGCAGCATCAGCTGCTTATTTTTACTTCTCTTGGAAAGATTAACATTTTAATTTCGATGACGTTGAAAAGGTTATGGGTCAAGTTAAGGGTGGAAAAAAGTTAGGTTTAATTTTTTTTATTTTTTATTGCAAAAGCATAAGTCGGTCACGTGTGTTGCTTTCCTACGTCGCAATTAAATCCAATTCATGTTTATCGGCTATCGCTGGCATTAAAAAAAAAAAAAAAAATCCCTCCGAAAAAGTCAAGACAGGCGTCTGCTATGTTTTGGTTGAAGGTGTACAAACCTTTCGGGCATTTAAATTGCTTCCAATGTGGTGGGGTTTCGTGTAATTGGCAGCAATGTGGCACAGCGAGGCTTGAGGACCTCTTTGGACCCATGTGATTCTGACATGAATGGTCAGAGGTTTTTTGGCAGGCACAAAATCACAGTGCCATCATGCAGAAGGCCAACAACCCTCCCGTGGTGCTGGTGGCTCATTCCCAGTGACCCTGCTCTCTCCTCGCTCCCCGAGTTAAAAGCAGGGTTCACCAGCTCTCTTTTTTTTTCCCCTCTCTTCACTCTTCATTACCGTCCTATTTACACCCCACCCCAACCCTCTTCACCCACCTCCTATATGCCATTTTCATCCTTCACAGCTCCCTCCTGCCCACTGATGGATGTATGAGCTGTGATTAGTTGAGCTTCAATCATTTTCCCCACCCCCCATATCCTATTTTCAAAAAACTTCCAACCAAGCTGAGGAAGAGTCCGGGTCCGCTTCATCATGAGTGTCAGGGAACCATTGAGGGAACATAAGGCCGCGAACCAACCCTACATGTATTGTCTGCTATTGAATGTACACTCAAATTGTATTTTAAAGAGGAAGTCAAGTCAAAAAACATCTTTAAAATATGTCCTATGCGTTAATCACAAAAAAAAAAAAATTCCAAGGTCTTCACATGCCCAAAGTTGACAAATATCGGCAAATATCGCCGCACGAGGGCAATGGAGACCAAAAACAGACTTTAATTTCTGTTTGACATGACCAAAAATGTTTTGTTAATTGTAAATGGCTTTCAATGTTTGATTAAAAATTCACTGCCGTCATGCCGCGTTTCTTTCGACAACAAACCAGTGGAAAATGTATCAAGTGCGCCTCTGATGGTTGCAGCCAAGTACTGCACCCCACTCTGTTAGTTCATTCTACAATCAATTAATTCCGCATCATCAACCAAATTCTTAACGATTAGCTAAGCAATTTTTCCATGCCCTTTGTTACTATACACATGATTTTTAAAAGTCATTGCCTGCAATTTAGTCAGCTCTGACCTTCCCATGCTTACACTCAGTTTTTTTTTTTTGTGTTTAATTAATTATTTGGAATACATTAATAAAATGTTATTTCAGTTGTAAAGATGCATTGCGGAGGGAGTTGATGCAAAGTAATTAGTTCACCGCGGAGTGCATTTTAGTGGGGAATATGCATTCTATAAAGTATAATAGCTATGCCCGCAGGCAACAATTAAAAAGAGAGAGGCAAAAAAAAAAAAAAGATGCTTTACACACTTAATATTGAAGGCAGGCACAGGAGCCACTGCAGTCTCTTTAAACACGTGATGGAAAACTTTGGCCGTCACTGTCCGGATTTATGGTTTTAATGAAGCACAAGCAGCCAAGCGGGGAGATGCTTTAAAGTGACGCATGTTTGAGCCCGCCCCCACCACCCCCCTTGATTGAAATATTGGAGCTGGGAAACAGTGAGACTCAGCGTAGGCCTCCTTTTTTTTTTTTTACGATTTAATGAACGAGGTTTACGAGCGTCGATTTTATAGCCGCTTTTTCTCTCACGCTGATTGTTCCTTTATTAGAAGAGAGATTATTTTCCGACTTCCTGGAGCAGTTAAAGGTTAGTATAATATTATAAGCCCAGTGTTATGGAAGTGGTCCATAGCGGTTTGTATTTTTTGGTTCAAGCAAGGTGATGAACAAATTCGTCTCCCCAACCCCCGACTAACCCTGGTGTCACCTGAACTGCTACTTGTCTTCAAATCCCCCTCCTGCCCAGGTCCTGCTCGTAAAGCTTCGGATCAGCAGCTTCCTAATTGGAGACAAAAGCGTTCTTCCGAGGGGGAATACGTGCCAAAGCCTTGCACCTCATTTTCCTCCTCCCTCGTCTCCTGCCTTGACAGCAAACTTGGGCCCGCAGTCGAGGAGGCTGCTCCCATTTCTTTATTGAAAAGCACACCTCATTAGCCTTCCAGTGTCTAATTAAATGCGTAAACGCATGCATCATTTCCCTTCCTGTGTGAGTGAGCCGCTTTAAATACCAAACTAAATCACATCCTGTACGCACGTGCAAAGAAGGGCTGTGCCGCTGTCGCATATTATCGGAGGGGGGGATGGTTGACCTTTCATCGAGATTTATATACATGAAGTACACCTGCTCAGTCTAATGTGATCTAATGATGATTGATGGACACTGTCAGATGGATTCATTTCACAATATGATCATTTCGGCTCAGTTGCTTTGAAGTATTTTAGAATTCAAATCAAAAGGGGAGAATATAGTGCCCTGTAATGCTGGAAGCAATATAAAATTACTTTAAGTTGTAAGTGTTAATGCCCATCAAACGTGCATCACACGGAGCAGTTTGAAATGTTTTGGCTGCTTTAAATAAACACACACGCACACAGCCTTGTTCAAATGCCAGGTTTTTGTCAATTGAAAAAAAATATTTCGAAATTTATTTCCCAACCTCCAGCATTAATGCAGTCGATAACCTGTGCAACTCAACAAGGAACACAAATGAAATCTTTTGAAGAGGGCCTCAGAAAATGAAACCTGAAAACAAGTCTGCTGGAATTGACTCATTACGTTCAAGTTAATGATAAAAGCACCATTTGAAGTGCCTCTGATGAACTGTTTAAAAAACAACAACAACAACAACAAAAAACATTGTAGTATGCTTTTCCGATCCATTTCTTTGCATCCAAGCAAAAGCCAGTTGCCTTTGTGCCAACACTGACTGCTCTTTGGGGCTGTTCATTTTTTCCCCTCTACCATGACAAGGCCCTCAGTTTTCATCTTAGGGTTTTTTTTTTCCCAATCAAGTGTCTTTGTTATGGCCATATAAAGGGTGGTAAAAGTTTTAGAATGATTTATCTTGTTTTTTTTTTGTTTTTGTTTTTTTTTAACATCACAAAAACCAGACATTTGAACAGGGTTGTGTCGACTTTTTGTATTCACTTTACATTTTTCTTTACTCAAGGGTCTGCCTGCGAGCTCATCCTCCAGTTGCGCGCGTGTGTGTGTGTGTGTGTGTGTGTGTGTGTGTGTGTGTGTGTGTGTGTGTGCGCACGCGCGTGCATACATGCAAATGAGTCTTTTTCGACGATTGCATCACAGGCTGTGTGAGTGTAAATGTCTGTATTCCCCTGATAAATGATTAATACAGAACCTGGATGAACTATCATCGAGATACCTACGGTGAGGTAATTACTACTTTACTCCCAGTCTTCCTTAGCACAGTCCCTCCACACACATGCACACTCACAGTCTCTCTCTCTCTCTCTCTCTCTCTCTCTCTCTCACACACACAGACACAGAGTTGCATCCATGCTTTATTGTGGCCGTCCCTGAAATACATTTCAGCCAGCCCGATGGTGCATCTTATCTGCCTTTGCTAAATGTGCCTGGTGTGTTTTGTGGTCGCTGCACTCAATGCGTTATCTGTGCTGGCACACCGTGGGTGGTTGAGCTTTGGGGAAAACAAAGACGAGATCTGATTGTAGTGGTTTGTGTTGCATTGTCTTGGTCTGCAAATTGAGGCCACCTCTGCATGTGGCCCGCCGGACGAGAGATGGGAGTGTGATTACAGTTTGGAATGAAGGGAGGCTGTTGTTGTTTGGCTTGCCGTATTTTGTTGCAATTACATTTTATCTTATATATTGTAGACCGTCCAATTATTGTTTTCGTAGTGACAGAAAAGCCGGCTAGTGACTCCTATCAGAATGTCCAATCAGGACATGAACAGAAATGCAAGTCCTTGATTAAAGAATATATGCTGAGTTTATTAAATCCCTCGTCCTGGAAAAAGAGGATGTCTGGTCACCCCACGGAAGAGGTTGGTCTTAATCTTTGGCCTTGGCAGAGGTTCTGCTCTCGACTGAGCGCCATACTGGTAGTCTTCAGGTCACAGGGTGTGATAGTGATACTGGATTTGAGTGTGTGTGAAAACAAACAAACCTTCCCTTTGTGCCATTGTTGCGTGGCTAAATCAAGATCAACAAACGGCTGTGCCAGCATCTCACCTATCTAGGTCATTGTCTTGTTTCAGCTCGTTAAGGTGTGACTAAAGAATTAAGAGAAGGGAGAGTCTTGGCAAGGTTTTGATCCTCTTGGATTGCAGATTGCGCAATGACATCTCCTCCTGCCAATTTCTTGTGCTTCCCCCCGCCCCACACACACCCTTCTGCCTTCTACTCAAGCAAATTATTACATTTGGCCGGAATGCAGCGTTAGGATTCCTATTTCATTGAACAAATAATTGCTGCAATTGAAGCAGAAAAACAAGACTTGTTACGGGGGTATAATCGGAAAGGTTGTGTGTGTCAAAAGAGATGATAGTTACTGTCAAGCTTGCCGAAACGAAAATCAAAAGCCCATTACGAGTTAAACTGGGCATACATGGACATGTAAAAGTACCAAGTACCAAGATGTTTTTTTATCCTTTACATCAAACTGAAGTACTGGTAAATCACCTCTTAATTCAAAGCTAATGAATCACTCTAGTCAGATTGTGCTTTCTGTGTTGATAGTTAACCTTGTAGGCCACTCTTCGTGGCTGACCTACGGCAGAGCATAACATAATTTATTTCTAGTTCGGGTTGTGTTTACTGAGTAGATTTTTCTCTCCAGAGTCCGGACGCTTCCTATTTTGCTGTTCATTCTCCTCTTTAACGCGGTTCCAGCCAAACATCTGCGAAAAGTGGACTCAATTATTCAAGCACTTTTAATTTTGGCGTTAAATATGCTCACTGTGTAATTCTTAGGTTAGCTTAGCAATTAGCATGGGCCCTCCCTTTCTCAGAATAATTCTCATCAGGATTGTAGCTTATTCGCCACCACCGAAGTGCTAATTACTGACTTCAGAGCAACGTGTTCAGCTGCAGCAGTAGCCATCTGAAATTCGTTGCTAGCTAGCTGGTGGAGCGCAGGTAGTGCTAACTTGTGCCTCAACCTCCGGCTACCTACGGTGCGTGACATGAGCGACGCAGCCCAGTGGAGCTTTTTGGCAATTGACTGTTACAGGGGTATAATAGATATTGAATCATTCACTTGACAAACAGCAGTGCGAATATTTTGAGCCTTGAAATGCACTTTTGGCTCAAACCGGTAGAGTCACCATTTATTGGGTCTCTACTAGTGCAGTATGACGACAGCAATAGGAAGTTAAGCTACATCCATGCTATGAAAGATCAGCTTGAGACACGCTCTGTAAATCCAGCTCGAGTTGGCACCTCGTGTGGCTCTTTGGTCTAAAATGGCCGCGGCACTGTTTGTGTGCGACGGGGCGGGCGTAAGAGGAGGTTGTGATTGAGTTCCGTTTGTGAGCATTCATTCATTGCACACACAATGAGGCGCCATTGTTAGATGGGTGACACCGGCCGCGTATTCCTTTCCGGCTAACACGAGCACAATTAGGATTTGGCGCGCGAATACGGAAACCCAATCAAGTGCAGCTTTGATGTAACATGGCACTATGTTTTGAGCCATGGTGTGTGTGTGTTTGTGCGTATGTGTGCTTCCCCCCCCTAAGAATTTTCACTCCGTCACGCTTGCGCCTCGTTGGCTGGGCTCAGAGGTCCTGTCGAAAAGCGACCCAAGACTTTTCCGAGACAGAAATTAAATTAGTATCGACCCAGGCACAGCGCAAAAGTGTCGCAGGGACCAGAATGATTTTACCACACTGAGACTTGTTTGCCATCATGCTTGTGTCAGAGTGCTCGGATGGAGAAAAAAATATATTGCATACTGTCAAGCATGTTGGTGTTTTTGCAGTTACACTTTGGACCAAACATCACATTACACAATCGAACATGGTTTTCTCCCATATGGAAGTAAAATCTTAAGTACAAAATGCAACAATGAGTTTACTTGGAAGTCACATTTTCCTGTCACGGCTTCTGTTACCTTAAATGGTCATAAATTCTTAGTTTGTGGATATTTGCATTTTTGCATACACCGACCATTTCTTCAGGTATACTTGCACAATCTAATGCAAGCTAATGCAAGATTTTTTTTTCCGAAATGAAGACAAACAAAATAGCTTTCATGATATAAAATCTGTTTTTGCTTTGTTTTTGGTGATGGTGTCTTTTTTTATTTATTTTATTTTTTTGAAAGGGCATGCGTCTTCGGAATATATGCAAGTATTGCATGTTTGACACACAGCAAACTTTTCCAGGTGCACTCAATAATACTTCCATTTATAAGTCATGAACACTATTATCTCCAGATCAATCACATGACCGATATTACGTAATACAAACCTGGTTCGTGTGAACTTACCAGGAAACAATTTGCAAATGTTCTTATCGAGTCAGAGCAGTGACACTCTGCTCTACACTCCATTCCAATGCAAACTCACACCCGCCCCGCACGTACGAGTACACACAGGTGGGGGCTCTGCCAGCGAGTAAAAAATAAAAAATAAAAACATTCACGCGGTGGAGAAGGATGGCCAATGCGATAAGGACGGTAGGGAAGAAGTCAACAAATTTCATGTGCCCAAACGGGCTCGAGGGGGCCCCTGGGAGCGGCGACGCGGCGATGAGGTGAGAGCCAAAGAGGCAAGAAAGGATGTCAGCCGCCATTATTTTCACTGTCAGCAACGGGCGTAGGGAGTAGACCCCTCTGCCCCACTCCTGCAACACACACACACACACACACACACACACACTGCTCATCTGAAGGTGTGGCACTAAGATGCGCTTAGCCAATGGCGCCATTGTCCTGGCTAAACGCACGCACTCTGACAATAGAGGGAAGTCAAGGTGCATGTGACACTACCTGGTGTTTGTATACCAATATTTTTCGATGAAAGTATAATTGATAGTTGGTCGAGCGGCCTTCTACACGATCAAAGCGTTGAATCAGGTGTGTTGGAACAGGGTAACGTACAATATAAAACAAGCTTGATCGGAGCTCATATAGCCCAATGCGTAATGATGTTCTGGTTGCAGTCGTGTCGTGCGTTCTATTTTGCCACATTTGCTGGGAAAAACAAATCGACAAAACTATTAAAAAAAGAAAAAAAAAAAAACAATCTGGCTGTCCATTATTCTGCATACCTAAACCAGGGCTCACCAACGTGTTGCACGCGGGCACCACGTAGACCCCAAGGGCCACATGGGCTGCTCCAAAAATAGCTCATCGAGAGGGGACATTGTGATTTCCCAGGAATGTCGTCAAAGTAATCATTTGAAAATGTCAACGCTTTCTGAGAGTTCGAGGAATGAAGTTTTGCATATCTATTTTTATCTCTTGCCTAATTATTGTGAGGAAAGCCTGATCGGTTTTCACTTGAATGAATAGCAATTCTTAATCAAATACCATATTTTCTGCACTAAAAGGCGCACCTAAAAGCCTTCCATTTTCTTAAAAGCTCACAGCGCGCCTTAAAATCCGATGCGCCTTGTTTATGGTCATTACGGTAATATTGCGACCCCTAAATGGCTGCTTGCGAGAGACATGCTTACATCGCAGAGTTCAAACTTAAGGCGATCGGTTACGCAGTTGAACACGAGTTAACGTTAATGAGTCAATGTTATAACTTGCTGTTGGTTAAGTGAACTGTGTCGCTGCTTTATTAAATAAGTTTTACTGACATCTGATCGTTCTGTTAGCATTTCCTTGAGCGTAGCTCCATCTAGTGGATGCATTGTAGATTGCGTCTTATACCACGGTGCACCCAATGTATGAAAAAAATTACAAAATGATTGAAGGTACAGTAATATGAGCCCATTTATGTCATCAGTGTGCATCAAAATTGGAAGGCCTTCGCAGTAATCAGTGCTGCCCATTATTAGCTCCCAGTTTCAAAAAGGTTGTGACCCCTGATCTAAACGGTGAATTACTTTACAGATGGGGGGGGGGGGGGTATTGGGGTTAAAAGCGAGCTTTATGAACTGTCTGACAGATTTACACAACTTATTACCGTCAATTATGTACAGAGCCCCTAAGATGACATGGAAGAGAAAAAAAAAAATAAGACTTAGTGTTCCTTCTCAAAAAACTTTGTGTCCCCCTCACGATCGTTGTGTTCCCCCGCAATTAAATTGTTGTGAGGTAATGCAGTGTTTTACCTGCAACCGAAATGAAACACAGTGAACGCAATTATTTTTTTCTTCCGCCGTATCACCTTTGGGTCTCCGTAATTCTCTGTGTATTTATTAAGTTTGCAAAATCGCTATGAAATCACGCTTTTGTGCCCAACATAATTTGAATGTGATCGATCTTTGCGCTTTGTTTTTTCCATGTAAATGTGGAATCCATAGCTTGCGATGGAAACTGCAGCTACCTGTAACAATGATCTGCTTTGACTGTATACTATTGTGCAATCACTCCAATCTTCGAGATAAGTCTAAACTCCAAGCGACATGGGATTTTGAAGTGTAACTCAAATTGTGCTTCATTGTTTTAAAAATGCACTTTTTTTTTCCATGATGGATAATCAAACATGCTGCACAAAAAAAATTGCTGTATAAATACCTCATTCTGAAATTTCCCGCAGTCTAAAAGGAAATAGGAAGAAACTTCTCAGAGTGGATATTTCTGAATAATGTTCGAGTGCATTTCCCATGCATGTCTTTTTACTTCTTTATTGTTTTTCATTTTTCGATAAGGTGCCGTCCAAAGTGAGTACGCGTTTGTTGTCTGAGCAAAGTGCCACCGTTTGTAATAGACAGTGTTTCGAGCGGCGGCGGTATTTTTTAAAAGGGAAAATAGCCTTGTGCCAACTCGGCGGCAAAAGAACTCATGAATCTCATTGCTCCTCTATTCAACTGAAAATGGACTCCTTGTACGCCGCCTGCTTCCAAAACTACAAAAGCATACTGTATACGTGTGTGTGTGTGTGTGTGTGTGTGTGTGTGTGTGTGTGTCATACTAAAAATACATCCAGTGACAAGGAACACAAGACCCACTTCACCTCGTGTTGCATTTAGAGCAAGATCCCTGAACATGATTTTTCATGTCCTTTTTTTCTGTACGATTATTTTTTTTTTTTCTCCTCTCCAGAGTAGATTTCCAGTGGCCAAAAAAAAAAAAATGCATACACACGAATAGTGAACCTTCTGTGTTAATCTTGTAATTTTGGGTCATCATGGTTCATTACTTAAAGAAGCAGCCAGTCATCTTTAATCACATAATCCCGCTTTAGCGCTACGTGGGGCGGGTGTCTGCATGGCTCCCCTTGACCCTCACCGTTTCCTTCCTCAATGCTTTGACGCCCCACCCCCAACCCATGAGCCCCCCCCGCCCCCTCCTGTCCACTATTGTGTCGCAAGCCTCCATCAGTTGTGGAAGTGCATTGGCCTTTTATCGATGCTCAGGGGCAGAGAATAGCATCGAGCTAGAGCAACAAAATGTAGCATTTAACCTCAAAATATGAGCTCCAACATCATTTTTCTGCAGGTACGCTGGCTTGTAATGAGGTGAATGGCATGTCTATTGTTGCCATGGTGACAGTGGATCACCTATTTTTCGAGGTCCCACCTGCCGGGACCCCTTCATTTTGACCAGCTGAGACCATGTTTAGCGGTGAAAATGCAATGTTTTGCCATCATTTCAAAGCCGCTAAGGTCTCGGTTAGCCTTTGCTGGGGTTTTTATCCGGTTGCTGATCATCTGTAAAATACTGGAAATCCATTGTTTTGCTTCCAGGAATGTTGTTGGTTTGATGGATAAATGTACGTATTTATTTCACCAACATTTTAATTCAAGTTTGAGATGAAGACTGTTGTTGTATTTTTAAATGATTATTAATTCTGTTTTGTTTGTTTTCTTTTCTTCTGTTCATGTTTCCTTTTTTTTAATTTATCAAGTCAATATGGTATAAAACATGTTTTAAAAGTCTTTTTAATTATAAATTTGAACAAAATGATTACAACCTAATCACATCCCCATAACACTTTATTGCATTATGGGATGTTACATACTTGATACTGAATACTAACCTTGCCGGCCTTGCCGGCCCAGTGACACACTGTAAAAATGTTGACACAAAAAAAATGTGTGGACAAATCCCATTCGATTTTTTTTTTTTTTTTTTTTTTTTTTTTTTAGAGCTCCGTAGGCTTTTATAAAGCATGAAACTTTAAGATAAGATAAGATAAGATATCTTTTATTTGTCCCACACTGTTTATATTATATATATATATATATATAATATATTTATAATTTAATCATATTTAATTTGAGTCAAGAAGGCACATGGTTTCTCCCAGCTAGTCAGCGCATCAAGGTCATAATCATGACATTTCCTAAAAATGAATTAATGTCGTAAAAGAAAGGGTGTATAATGCCAATTCGGCATTATTCGAAAGAGAAATGGTTGAAATTCCGATCAAAAATGTAAAGAAATTCGGAATTTTTTTTTTAAATGGACATTTTAAAAAATATATATCAATTATTGTAAATATGAAAAAATACATGTAAATGTTTAAAAAAAAACTACAAATAATCAGTCAATTTTTTTTTTTCAATTGTCGTTGCTTTAAATCATCCAACATGTTGCCAACAAACTCTTTGTTCCTGTATCGCATCAACTATACTATCGGTGTGTCATGGGGCCGCGGTGGGCAGCTGTGCGTGACTAGAACAGGACAAAGCTGTGCGCCTCGAGGGGGCCAATCCGAGCGACCTTCCGCACCCGGAATGTGCGGTCCACGATGACGCCTAAGAGTTGTGACGAGAAAGATGGAGACGCAGAAAGAAGCGTGCAACGGCTGCGATGGATGGAGGGCGAAGGGCCGGTTTGGGCTCTTGGGATTCCAGCGCAGTGACCGTGAAAGTGCTTAGATAAACACAGAGACTGAGGAGGAGTGCGGGGGGGGAGTAAAGTGGAAGAGGCAATGGAGAGAAGCGAGAAGGTGAAGGGAACGTCGCTGAAAGGGAAGGACAAAAGTTGCACTGCTGTAATGCAATACAGCATTAATAAATACATTCAGGTTATATTCTAAACATCACAATGCATAACCAGATGCAGACTTGAAGTCATCTGCAATGAAATGACGTCTGCAAGCGTTACTCCTCTATCTGTGACTTTAGTTTCACCACGTTTAAACAGCCTTGCCCCACGGCCAACTTCACCATTTAGTCTATTTCTTTTTGACAATATAGATTTCAGGGCATGTGTAAAAGAACCACGATCCGAACTCTACAACCGAGTTTGATGCAAACGACAAAATAACCACACGCTCTTATTTTTTTTTTCCCCTGATGCAGACGGCTCTCTTGCATAAAAATTACCATTCAAGGACGGCACAAAACTGCTGACCAAGAAACCAACATGAAGTGCAAGAACTAACTCGACTTTTTAATTAATTTATTTTTTGGGGGGAAAAAAATATCAACTCGCTGAAAATTCTGTTGTGTTTGAGGTGACGCCCTGCATATCATTCTCAGTCCGCAAAAGAATATCAGGTCTACTCGCGTCGTAGCGCAGCACCCGGTGCGCTTTGTGAAAGTTGCCTCTTAACTGTTTGTATTTTACTGCACCAAGGTGGACAAACCAGGAGGGGCAGAACAATGTGCATTGAACTGAAGCAAAAAAAAAAAAAAAAAAAATGTGGCAAAAACTGACTGACTTGACTGTCATGAAGTGCAGTATAGTCCTCGTGTAGCTTTGTAGTGCATTTTTATGAAGTTTTTATTGAACAAAAACAAAAGCTGCACCACATTTATGTTGTATCTGCACCAAACAATGACGAGGCTGACTTTTTTTATTCAGTTCAGATGCGAAGCGGTGCTTATCGAGCTAAATACTCACAACTTCATATTCCATATTTTCCCCCACTTTTTTGCAATGCAATAAAATATTTAATGTTTGTTTCCTAGTGCTTTGATTTGGAATAAAATGTACGTTCCTGTATGGAACTAAAAGCTGTTGGTCCATTTATTTATTTTTTTTCCTCCCTTTCAATTGAAAGTCACACTTGGGAATTCCACACTTGTTTTGGTGCAAATAACTCCGACATAATGCAGAGGCAGGAAAATTGTAATAAACAAATGACAGTGATGAGTAAGTTAAAATGTACTGCACTTTGTGGACTATTTTGGAGAGAAAGTCATTCAGTGGAAGTGGAAAGTGTCCAAGCTTTATTTTATTGACTCATGCTCTCTCTCTCTCTCTCTCTCTCTCTCCCCCCCCCCCCCCCCCCCCCCATCTTCTCCTTGCCTGATTCTAAATAATTTAGAGTGGTTGTGCTTCTATTAGGGTACATTTCCTTGACATGTCTGGACTGGCCGCTGCCCGTCCTCTAAATGGGAATCGCTCAACTAAAGTGAAATTTTTCTCATATCGTCCTATATCGATTCCTGACAAGGCCTCAAAAATGGTCGTTCCAGCGCAGTGTGACTGCGCCAATGACAAGTTTCCTTCCCCCTTTGCCGACGGATCTGCTGCCCAGCCGGAGAGCAGTGCCGCTTTTGCATAGACGATGCGGAATTTGAGGAATTTGAGGCAATGTTGCGTGGAAACGTGTTTGAGCAAAGAACTGCCGTTTCGCCCCTCGTCTTGTGCTCCTTCATGGGGATCGAGCCACACTTACTCAACATTGATTCCCTCGTGTCGCGTTGGTGTTTAATGACTTTGTACATTTATTTTACATTTGATCAATTCGTTCCTCTTTTTTAATTTACTTTTGACATGAGTTGTATTCTTGCATTCGCTGTGCAAATTATTATTTTTTTTCTTTACCAAAATAGTTTGGAGCCTGTCTATGTCTCGACTCGCCGGTTTGTCACCACAAAAAGGGGACGGGAGGGGAAGGATGTGTTGCTTTTTATGTTTCCTGCTTTAGCCTTCAAACACTGAAGATAAAAACAAAAATACGGTGCGAGAATATGAGTGTCTGTTATCTGACATGTGACCTACTCAGGGCTATTCTCAAAGACGAGTGAGATTTATCGTCCTTTTGCCATCTTTGCATTGGCCACAGTCTTTTCACTCTCAAGTGCTGTGTGTCTGTGTTTAGTGATGTGCTAAAAAGTCGAACGAATCGAGTCATTCTTTGGACTTGGCCGCTTTAGGAACATAAAACATGTTTTTTGTTGCCCTTTTAAAATCATCCATCATGAACTCAAGGCATATTGGCTACGCATTACTCCTTTCTGTGACTTGGGTTTCCTGCCTTGGAACAAATTAAGGCATTTACATGGAAAACGCATCTCTACTTGGAAAATTTTCGAGTGAAGAAATTTCTTCCAGAACCAATTCATTTCCTAAGTAGAGGTACCACTGTATCGGGCGCACCGCGTTCTAATGAGCATCGAATAGAAGCTACAATTGTTGCTGCTATTGCGTTATCCATCCACTAGATAGAACTATGCTAAAGAGAATACCATACAATACAGCTTTATATAACGCTTTCGCAACTGCTGCAGCTGTAATGAAGAGCTTCAAAGAACATGTCCAAGAAATCAGAATATTGATCCATATGAAAGGCGCACTCTCCAATTTTGAAAAAATGTCATGAATTTAGGAGCGCCTTTATCGTGCAGAAAATACGGTATTTGTGTTTTGTGTGTGCATCTACTCTTTTAAAAGATTATCACTGGGTCATTAGTTACAGTAAAAATAAAAAAAAAAAAGATAAATTCATGCAAGTTGTAATGTCGATGACGGAACAAAAAAGGCTTCAAATCGGTACTCCACGAAAATTGGTTTTATTATTCACAGTCAATTCTGTTTGCACTAACATGATAGTTAGCAATGCTTAATTCTTATCTGGATGATGTTTTATAGTTTTCCAACTGGGAACTCCGAGGGATGAACATTGAATTAAATTCAGAATCAGTGAATTGCTATTTTTTTTTTTTTAATTGTGCATGATTCAGATCGTGGTTTTACATTCGATTGCAAAATAGTTGAGTGAATCACCAGGATGTGCTGATTGCAGCTATTTAGTGCAAGCCAATTTGGGCTCAATTGCTTCAAGAATAGATGAATGGGTTCTACGCAACTAAAAGCATTTTGAGCAACTGAATTAAGTATGCCCGATTTTGGACTGATTGGAGTTGTGACCACCCAAGTCAAAATGGATGTCGCAAACCTGACTAGAAGAAGCAGAACCGCGTATTTTGTAGTAGATTCTGATCGTTCACTGTATTTTATTTTCTTTTTTTCTGCTTAAATCAGCTCACCATATGACAGTTGGGTTTTTACGTATGTTTCTTGTCATTGACTGAACCAAAGAGATTTAAGGCTGGTGTTTACACTCGGTTCAATTTGTCTCGACTTGTCTGTGACAGCATCATGTGCAAGCATGAAACATTGGTGGCAAAGGTACATGTACTTATTACTTTGAGCTTTGGGCATTCTAACGGTGGTTTGTGAGAAGGCAAAGAAAAAGATAGAGAACGAGTAAAGTGTATGGGCGGGGCTTGGTTGTTGTCCTGGTAACGGCAAAACTGACCTTATTTAACCCCCACGACTTCTGCCAAATTCTTGCCTGTGCACGTCTCCAATATTTTCCGCTTTCTCTCAAACTTTGTCTTGTTTGTTTGTTTGTTTGTTGCTTGGATTGGAAGTGAAATGAAGCAGAAGTTATTGCTGGCGGAGGTCACGCGGGCAGCACGTCTCCCAATGCCATGGTCAAACTGTGAAAATAGAAACAATTGAAAGACTGCCAGCCTTGTCTTGAGACCATTTACATCAGAGTGGGTAAAATCGTCTTTGGGGAGGGAAAAAAAAGGGCCTGAAAAACTGAGATTATAGGCTTGACCACACACACACACACACACACACACACACACACATATGCACATCGTGAAAAGTGTTTCTTGTGGTTGGTGGACACCTGTAGCCGTATCAAAACGCTCCTGATGGGCTGGTTTTGATACTGATGGCAAGCCGGAATATGATATTTTCCTCACTATTGATATGCTGCTGAGTCGCAGAGAATGGACAACAGGCAGAAAATAAGATCTTCTTTTGGATTTGAAATCGCAGCAGCGAGTGCGTGGCAACCGTACTCGTACGACAAAGACATTTGACAAATGACATTCTGGTTTATATTTGGAGTAGAAAGTCGCCCATGAGCCACGATTCTCAAGATGATTTCGGTATCAAAATTAGGCCTGAGCAATTTCATCCGTTTTTATAATTTGTCTTTTTATTTAAAAAAATATATATATATATATATTATATATATATATATTAGTTTTAAAACAAAAATTTGAAGTTCAAAAAAAAAAATTCAAATTCAAAAAAATTCAAATATATTAAGGGGACAACCCCTTGTCAAAAAGTTGGAAAATATGATCAAATCTGAAATCTCCCAGTGTCCCACAAGGTTCCAATTTTTAAGTTATGCTACCTAGTCAATAAATACAGGTATATATGGTTTATCAAGGGGGGCACACAAAATCTAACAGATGAGCCAGGTAAAAATAAATTATTGGAATGTTAATATAAGATTGGAAATGATTCCATAAAATTTTTAATATTACAATTGTATGTTGATGTATTGCACATATTAAGAGACCCAAATATATCCAATTTAATTCATTAATTAAAAGAAAAAAATTAAATGCTCTGTTTCCCTGATGGAAGATTGAACTAGGCCAAAAGTGGCCATACTTTGCCCCCGTGCTTGAATATTCTTTCCTTGGGTATAGTTGCAGCTTTGTGAACTGTGGCCTTCAACTTGGAGTTGCGCGCGTTGCACTTTTCCAGTCGGATGACTGGCATTTCCAACGTTTTGGTTTCCAGGAATGCGGTATAAATGCACTTCCTGCCAAACTTGGTGGAAGCGCGCACAGTCATGTTGGGATTTAAATAAATAAATAAATAAATAAAATCAGGAAACGGTTTGTTCTTTCCTGCGCGTCGTGATTGTGTGATTGCCTCGCTGGGTAAAGCTAAGAATCTTATGAAGGCATATGTGTGTGTTTGGAGGGAGGAAGGGGGGTGTAGCAAGAGATTTTCCGTAGGCGGTTGGACGGCAGGGGGTCCCCAGATGGTCCGGGGTGGGGGTGGGTGAGTTCCTTGTTTGTGCGGGTCGAGAGGCGTAAGCACCAGGTTAGACACAACACTGGTGTTTGGGCTCGGCGAAGGCTCAGTGTCTGTGGGAGGGGGTGCGCAGCTGATAAGAAGGGAAGGAGGTGAGGCGGGGTTGACCTGATTCTACTCCCATTTACATGTCAATTGTACAGAAACACTGCAAAGGAAAAAGAGCGGCAGACTTCTCGGACTCGGCAACAGTTATTCTGATGAAGGAAATCCTGTTGAGTATACTGTAGGGTCATTGAGTCTGCATAGAAGACAGGATGGGAATCTTTTTCGACTTTCCCCGCATTGAATCTTTTTTGTTTTTTTTCCCATCTGACAACCAACAAGAGTCCCATGTAGTGCACTAAAATTAGTTTAAAACTGACATTTTTGGGGTTGCCTGAACAACCCAACCCAAATCGCTTTGACATTATGGCAAAGGCCAGCATTTTTTTTTTTTTTTTTTTTTTTTTGTGGCTATAACATTTCCGCCTAGCTTGGGGGAGTGTGCGTTGTTTTTGGTGTGTGTCACTGCGTTTAAAAAAAAAAAAAAAAAAAGTGGTTTGATGCTGAGCTGTTCCTGTGATTTCCTCAAAGCACCCTTCTTGTAAGCGCAGTAGGGTTGAAATAGTAGCCCGCTTGCAAGTGCACCACCTGCTTAATCCCTTCGCCTTTATTTGTTTTGAGCCTCCTGCTGATGAACGGGAAGGACTCGCTTCAGTTTCAGGGTTACATTTCCGAAAATGATCTGATTATTAGCTTTGACGTGTGACCTTGACGTGTTCCCAAATCTCTCGAGAGAATTCCTGAGTTAATTGACTCTTAATTTGATTCCCCCCCACCCAAAAAAAAACATTTGCTGTCTCTGCTCATGTTCTAATTTGAAGAATTTATTCAGATTAGATTTGAGTTGAAGTTGTCTGTTGTTCAAAATTCCCAAGGTCATTTCACATCTCACTCATGAAGGATTTAGATGTTGAAGAATTGGTAACAGGAGGGAGCCGTTCAAATACGACCTAAGATGATTAGGACAAGGGATGAGTGATAACCATAATCTATTTGATCGCTTAGGATTCTGTTGATTTATTGTTGATTAAGCGCTTGATAGCGCAATTTAGTCAAAATGATTCTGTCTCAGTTGTTTTTTAGGGGGCTTGGGGGGGGGGGGTTGTGGATGCTCCACAAAATTAGTAATGAAGCCATTGCTTTGCAAATCTGCTCCGTAAAGGGAAAAACAATTCTGGGCCTTGAAATAAACAATACTGTCAAAATGCTACTTGCTGGTGGGGAAACACAAGCTAAATAACGATGCATTCCTCTAATTACAGTACAATTTTACAATATCACATCATTATAATACTGTATTGTAAAATAACAACAATACAGTATCATCGCAATATCAATGTCACAATACAGTAATTTTTTCCCATTATGTGTTGCATGAAGCAGAAAAGTTGTCATTATTTTAAATAGCCTTTGTTTTATGTTTAGTTTGACAGTGAATTTCAACTGGGAGTGGCATGAAACACCTTGAAGCCTCTTTCCTCTCCCTCCCCTTTTGTTAAATTGTTTATTTTCTGCAAAAATTGCTGCTTCTTGCAAAGTGTCTTGAGTTCACGGAATTTTTTACTCGGGTCACTCGTATCTCTATGGCACCAGTGTACTCGTGCTGCGCCTTTGTCCTTATCTGACGTCCTAATATAGTAACTCTCGTCCGCCGCAGCATACTCCGGTTAAGTGATGCCTCAGCCAAGGCGCAGCAGTGACCACAGCGGCTGAGTTAACAGTAGAGTTAGTCAGTCTCTCCCCCTTCTGCTGTGCTTGACCACGACGCAACTGTCGGCGCCACTGAGTCTTCCGCGCCTCCCACCATCCCCGCACAAACTTTAACTTTAGCACGTATGCACGAAAAAGCATTCTCTTGCCCCCGGGGATTTTGCAGTTTCTCACTGTAGATTTTTTTTTTTTTTTAGCCCACGAGTTGATGGCGGTCGGCTGGTGTTCAGTGTGCATGATAGGGATGATGCGTTTTGACTATCTGTTCTGTATTCCTGACAGCATGTTGTGGGATTGTTGCTCCTTTAATTATTCTCTCATATTAAACGATCAAAGGTCCCCGCCACGGTGGAACCTCTGCACATCATTAGAATGGTACACGCACACTCCGCATTACCACCGCTGTGTGTACGCACAGTAACACTGACACACATTCAGGGCTTACCTATGATGCTCCAGTTGGTCTTTTGCTAAAAACCAAGCACAGGGAAGCTTTGTT
This sequence comes from Hippocampus comes, assembly GCF_001891065.2. NCBI lineage: Eukaryota > Metazoa > Chordata > Actinopteri > Syngnathiformes > Syngnathidae > Hippocampus > Hippocampus comes. The sequence goes on along the minus strand of NW_017805539.1, from coordinate 223,192 downwards.
ATTTGCGGTGGGGGATTGGGACCAAGCCCTCAATTTTCACACCGGATGGACAAGGAAGAGTCTTCAATGAATGTGAAATGCATGTTTTGGGAATTCTGGAGGAGAAAATCAAAATGATCCAGGGGCACATACCAGCGAACTCCATACAGCAAGGCTCCAAACGAGATAAGAGTCAGAAAACTCAGAACGGTGAGGCAAATATTCAAACCACGAGAGCAGTGATTCCCCAAAACTGGTCAAAGATACCTTATTTGTAGTAAATGGATACATTTTGTGAAAATGAAATTAAAAAAGCGAAAATGAATAGCACACATTATGATTTACCACAGCTCGCTATTGTCTACTTTAATTTTATTTTAATGAAAAGGATTTATTTGCTACAAATAATTATGGCCCGACGATCTGGATTTTGGCAGTCAATCGGCCGATTTAATTAAAAAAATGTACGGAACATGAAATTAAAAAAAAAATCCCCTGAATGCATTTCAGTGGCCCTCAGTTATATGCAGATTTTCACTATTCGCGAGCTGACCTTTTCAATTCCCAGAATGCAATGCGTTTCATTCATGAATTTGGGATCTCAATCCTTGTCATAGGTGTGTTTGTGTTACCTGAGGTTTGTGTGTCAATTTTAACACATGTTGTTTTTATTGCACAATTGTGTTTGTTTGTTTTTTAATCAACCGTGACCTTAGGTCAAATTAAATTTGAAAGGCCATAATCGGATGATTTAATCAGAAGGTCGATTAATCGCTCGGGCCCTACAAATAATCCGTCTTTGCTCATCTATGTCAGTGATGAAGAGTGGCAGGCAGGATGATTAAAAGCTCTTCCACTAGATGGCGCAATGGGCAATTAACCTTTCTATATGTTTTATAATTAACTGAACAGGCTTAGATTTCGTTCTGAATGAGCTTGTAAGTGAGACCAGCAAGATCAGCATTATTTCAGTAAGATCTATATATAATATATATTTGATTTTGGGGGGAGGGGGGGTTTGTTTGGTGTTGTGATATATTTAGAATCTGGAATATGTCCCTTGGCTCATTACAAATTGTGAAATACTGCACTAGACCACCAAACCGCCAGAGCAAAAAATGTATTTAAAAGGAAAAAAGAAAAACAAACTCATAAAACCGGGAAATTATGGGACTCTGTTCTGAGGTGGTCAATCATCTTATCCAAAGTCTGGTTTGAAAATTTCACTTTTGAGTTATAATTGCATTTGGACATAAAAAAAAAAAAAAAAATGCCAGGGGCATACTCAAGATGACGCACCGTCACCAAACCGCACCACCCATAATGTGGCTGCGCTGTCACCACTCTGCTGCACGCTGGCTGCCTGGCAGGCAGGAGCCGAGTGTAATTGGGGTGATCGTGAACCAACCAGGCCTTGGCGAGGACTTGGTGTGTGTGTGTGGGGGAGGGGGGGTGTTTAGGGGGAAGATGGCTGACAGGTTGACAACGGTAGAACATGTTGTCGCTGTAATTGCTGGCATGCATATGGTGCATGATGCTATTTCGTGGTATGCAAAAGAATCGCTGCCTCAGCACAGTTCAGTTGTATTTCACTTTTAGCATCATATAATTGCATTTAATCTTTTAAGAACCATTCATCCTAGTACATTTTTTATGAATTTCTGATTTTTATCCAGGATTCAAAAATCACTTTCTCTTTTTTTTGGGGGGGGGGGGGGTGAACCTTTTGACGAGCCCTGGGATAGAGAGGATGCATTCTCGGAAGACACGCATGAGAGATGAGCGTGCCGTTAGCAAAGCAGGGAAGCTCTGTTTGCCTTCCTTTTTACTCAAGTCCTTGGTCATCCACATCCTCCTCCTCCTTCCATTCCGCACGTTCGTTCTCCCTGGCTGACTTTCCCCTCTCTCCTCCGCTCTGTCACCCCTCTAAAAAGGCTCCCACTGACAGACCTGACCCTTCGTGAGCCACATCCGGACCCTCTCTGTATTTTTTTTTGTTTGTTTGTTTTTGGTTTTTTTTTTCCTCTCCCACCCTTGTTCTCCATTCAAATAGAACTCTAATTAAAGTCTTCCACTTGGTTGTTCTGTCTGATAGTCTGCACTTGTTGACTCTCTGGGGTCACTAATTAAAACGGTTAACTTTTCTTTTTTTTCTTTTTTTTACCTGTTGGTTCGTTCTCATTTCCTAATTAGAGGTAGTTGCTTTTATGTTGACTGTTTTGCATGTGGTGAGCATGTCTATCTCAAAAGTCCAGCCTCTACGTTGCCCAGAGGTGTGAATGTGAAGTTGAATAGTCGTCTTTCTCTGTCAGCGCTAAGATTGACATGTGAATAAGTCCACGGTCAATCCAGATTTCATTGATCCACAAACAGTATAGAGAATGGATGGATGGGTGTTTTAAATGCTCGGCATTGCTGGCAACCGCATGCAAATCCATTGATTGACTGGCATCTCTTTATACAAGAGGGCACAATTTATTCAAGATACCGCGTTGGGGAAACTTCGCCGGACAGCCCGCCACAGCAACATAAAGTATGTCCATATGGCTTTTATCCGTAGGGTAAACAGTATGTCAGGCTAGTGAATTGGTATCACTGCTGTATTTTCGGCACATTTTTACAAGTAGGAGCACAGATGCACAGTGTCGACATGAATGACTCCATCGGTACAAGACCATTGCACCAATGTGAAGGATGAGGTTCTGTGCTTAAAACTTAGGGACAGGAAATGTGGTGAATGGTGTTGCTGTGAGCGAAGAAACTAAACTGCATTTGCAGGAGATACGATTGTGGTTGGGTTGAGGCAATACCCAGTGGTCCCAAAAAAAAAAAAAAACACTTGCTCCAGGAGGTACCAAAGGCGCAGGAATAAACAAGCATTGACTCAGTCAGTGAAATTTCACTCTATTCAGTTAAAATGTTAGCTTCCTTAACTTCCATGCGACTGAAAAAAATGTATATATTTTTTGTAACCAGGGAGACGCATCACAAAGGAACATACAGTTCATAGGCATGCGCACACTGTGGAACCTCACTCCATTCGGTGAGCACAGGTAACGGCACCAGTGTCGGTCTTGGTGCGTCCCTACTCTCTTATGTGGCTACCTCGTGACTGATAGAAAAAAATAATGAGCAGTTTTGTAGATCAGCCGGAATTTAATCATTTTAAGTGAATGGAGCGACGTCCCACAGGTTGTGTCAACACCTACTGTTTGCTTTTTCACTTCAACAAGAATCCTACCTCTTGCAACACTTTAAACTGCCTTTTTTTTTTTTTTTTTATCAAGTCAGAGCCCCACCATTTCCCACAATTGCTGTTTTGAAGTGTCAGTCACATTGCCTCATCCCTCTCAGTGACTCTCACCATAACGTTTTCCATTTCTTGTCTTTTCCCGTTTCTCCTTTTCACACTCGTCCTTTTTTATTCCTCAACCAACTTTCTTCAGCCTTGCCTCAGTCATGGCCCATATTCGATTATACACCGGTAACTCTTTAATAGACTGTAGCTTACAGGAAGGCAGGAATCGGAAATCTACATTATGCACCTCTTCTGTTGTAATCATGCCGTCTTGTCCACGGGTTGTTATTGTGCCGAAAGCCAGTCAACCTCGACGGAGGCTGTGCTCGTACATGCCAATCATTTCTGCATGTACACTCTCGTCTGTGCTTATTTGCACTTTACAGATCGAATCAAGCAATCCAGGCAGTTTTTTTTTTTTTTTTTTAACTTGAACTCCTCTCAGTGGTCATGATTAGCATTGATGTGTGTTTTAGCGTCACTTTCCTGACACTTTGGTAACTCTAAAATATTGCCTTTCCAACAGACCAAAAAAGAAATCCATTCCTGAGCCGGAGGTACCAACATTCCACGAAGCATTTAGGAATCCCTGAATACCCTTTATCTGCTTAATTGCTTTCTCTTTCCATTCAGTCTCCTATTACCCTGTATAAGTGTCTAAGCAAAGCCTCAGTCCATTGTGGCAATTCTTAACCGACCTTTTGCAGACTTGAGGGATCATTCCTTCATGCCAAGGCCCCCCCAAAAAAATCCCTATTGATTTTAAATGATATGCGTCACAAAAGCGAGGAGAGAGCCCTGGCTGCGATTCAAATTGATACACATTGCTTTCTAGCGCTTGGCCGCTCACAATTTCCAACTTGTCTCCCATCAGACTTATAGGGGTAATGGATCTGTGCCAAAGCAGGAGCCCTATTGATTTTAAATTGCATCGAGCCCGATCCATAAGATTTGGAGGATAACATTCAGATGGTTACACGTTCTGCCGGGCACACATGATCTTGAAAAGTAAGGCATTAACTGTGTTGTCAAAACAAGAACCCTGCTGATTTCAAATGGCACGTGATAATAGATTGAATCATAGACACACACACATTAAGTGGGGTTTTGGTATCTGAGGCAGGCCTCAACTGCTGGGCGCGAGGGCACTTGAGGAAAAGCTTAACATCTTCTGAAAATAAAACATTGCCTTGCTAAAGTTACCTTAGTTAAATACATATATATTTAACTAAGGTAACTTTAGCTAGGCAAATAAATATATAGATTTGTTTTAGGTCCTATGAGACACATTGTACTAAAAGCACAGCAGCATGAGAAAAATGAAGAACCTCATTTTAATTTCTAAGCTAACTTTTGCCAGGCCCAATAACATTTTCGGTCCTATGAGGCTCATTGTACAAAAAGTATTTTTAACACTAAAATACTTCAACTGGGCATTTGAATATTTTGTAGATATTGTGTGAAACGACTTAATGTTTAGCAATTAGCTTTAGCATTAGCATGAAAAATGGTGGATTTGAAATTAAGAAATCCAGGATGCCTCGGATACTGGATGACAAAATTTCCTTGATTGACTTGGGGAGGGCGGATGGGGGGATGTATTGGTTTCTTTATGTATTTGTTTTAAAGGGGCAGACGAATGTCTTTTTTTTGTTTTGTTTAGTACAACTACTTAACGTGTAGCTGATTTCATGTTCCCCTAATTTACAGAACATACTAATTGAGACTGAATCAGCGGGGCAGTTACCTAGCTAGCTAGCTCGCTACCTACCTAGCTATTGTGACCAACTCTCCCATAGCAAATCGCACCAAGTACTTCTTGCTATTTTGCTTCAGTTGTTCTTAAACTTGATTTAAATGGATCCACATAATGTTCAACCTTTTAATAATTATGGCCATTTGGCCTCGAGTTATAAATAATCCTGTTTTTGTCATTCTTTCTTCCAGGTTAACAGCAGGCGAACTGTCCATCCAGGTGAATCTGAACGACTATTTGGACTTCTACTGTCCTTACTACCCCAGCAAGCAGATGCTGGGCCCCAGGCAGCCGGAGACACTGGCCCTCTACTTGACAGAAGAGGCCGCCTTCCAAGGCTGCGTGGAGACGACAGCAGCCATCAAGCGGTGGGAATGCAACACCCCCTTTGCTCCGTTCGGCTCGGTGCGCTTCTCAGAGAAGATCCAAAGATTCACCCCTTTCTCACTGGGATTTGAGTTTCTGCCAGGGCGGCACTACTATTATAGCTGTAAGTATGAGGCGTGTGTATGACTGTGCGTGGGCACTGATCCAAGGAACATGAAGGCATGCCATTGTTTAGAATCACTTTGAGTCCTGATGATCTATTCAAGAAAATATGCTGTGCTTGAATAACCTGGAATGCTTTTTACAGCCTATTAACTGACTCGGTTCTAAATATATATTTTTTTACTTGAGGAAAAAACTATGTTCTAATTCTTTTACATTTTATTTCGTATTCAAATTATATTACATGGCTATTGTGTGAGCTAATAACATCAATCATAGACAGCCCAACTTAGATTTTTTTTTCTTTTCAAATACGAATCGTCACTTGGCTTTTTTGTTTGTTTTTGATCTTGATACAAACAATAATTTGAGTTATGTGCTTTCTGCAATCTGGTTACTACCATTTCCAGTATAAGTTTACTGTAAACCGAAACATCAACCAGAGGTTTACACATTGTGTGTTTAACCAAACCACCTAACACTGCCGTACAAAAGTATGCTAGCTAAATACTAACCCACAATGAATAACACCATAGAGGGCCTAACGAAACTCGTATTGATTCTGCTGTAGTTATAACCCTTTTGAACACAAATGGTGCAGCACCACATGTAGACAGACGATAGAAGAATGCTCACAGGAATCTATTCTTTATCCTTTGAAACCCTTAAACAGTGAATATTTGGGTCAGGTTACCCTACAAAAAATTGCCAACGCTGAAGAGCTGCAACAAGCTTCCCTCATAAAACCCACTGTACAAGGAATGTTTTGAGTAACAAACAAAACGTATATTCTTAACTGTCAGACAAGAGTAAAAATTGCTTAAGTGCTGAAAAATATAAATGACAAAAATTCTCAAACTTAACTTTGAAGCTACACTGAGACAAAATCAAGCTCACTTGCGGTGTACATTCTTCTCACTGTATTCCATCCAGCTGTGCTTCCTCGACATGCCTCAGCAGAAAAGAATGGCAGATAGAGGACATCTTGTCGTCGGTAAAACCTTTTTTTTTTTCTTTTTTAGGTTCCTTTCCCTTTTTAAGACGACTTGTCAGTTTGAGCAAGAGAAGTGGGTGGACATGAGACAAGGCAGGGAATGAAAGGAGTGAAGAGAATACATGGTGTGCATCAGTGACACGCTGTAACACACAGTGAAAGACAGAGAGGCCGCAAAGTGAGGAACAATTTGAAGATCAATACAGGCAGACTGAAGGAGAGAAGAGTGGGCGCTGTACAACTTGGAAGTTCTAAAGCCCCAAACGTTGAAGTTGGACCAACATTTTGGTGTGATGGTTTGAGCAGGTTTCTATTTCATAGTTTTTCTTTTTGTGACCATTCCTTTTGGTTTGATAGGACTTGCAGCTGGAGTCAGATATTTACTAGCGTTATGTGTCAAATGATTTTCATTTGGATGCCCTACCCTGATCCACGATAAAAGTTTGATTGCCTGTCAATTATTTAAAATGGAACTGTACCCAAAACTATGATCCCACAACACATGGATATAATTTTAAATTCATCTTGCATCAAAATATATATAGCTTAGATTAGATTTAGATTTAGATTTATTAATTTTGCTTTTCTAAATGCACTGAATGCACACTTCGTTGTGACATGCAAGAATGCTAATTACTACTTTTCTATGAGCCATTTTTTAAAAAGTGATGCGTAGATACTAGACAGAGAAAGATTATGTGCGCCGATATTCGGCATTTTGCATCAGCCATTTTTTTGTTTTAATCAGGTCAGAATTTATTTTAAAATTGTAGCTAAATTTATAAGAACATCTCTGCACCTTTTTGTTTTTGTTTGAAAGTAGGACAAGGATAAGTGAAAGTTTCAAAATTTTCAGACTTTTACGTTTAAGACTTTTTAAGACCTGCTGATGACCATGGGAGCTCCCTCAACTTGTTTGAGAGAGCAGGGGTGTGTCAAAATCATTTTGTCATGGGCCACGTTACAGTTACGCTTTCTCTCAGTGGGCCGTAAAAACTGTGAAAACATAAACGTTAATCACCTCTTCGTATTATTACATATAAAGTACATAAGTAATTGATGGGTAACTATTGTTCATGTTAAGAGAAAAGAGAAAATTCTTTTAATATCTCAACATTGTTGTTGATTAAATTTGACGATTTGAAATTTTGGTTGAGATTTTACAAAGCATCATGAAAGTTGACATGCTTGATTTGCTTTCGCAGGCCACATAGATTGATGTGGTGGACCAGATCTGGCCCCCGGACCTTGTGTTTGAGACCTGCTAGTTAGAGGTTTTGCCATGTTTGTTTTTGCTCCGTTGCGTGGCTATTACAATGGTCAAGCTAACAAACGACAAAGGTTGTAGTGCTTGAAAGTTTGATCATAAACAGTTTTTCTTCCAATATCAAATCATTTGAAAGCTGTTTATTAAGTCATGTTGAAGGATTATTTCGTAAACTTGCACCAATGCCACTAGTGAACCGGACCTTTCTCTGCATCATTGTGAAGTTTACAACCTTGCTTTCTCCGGCGTCGACCCCAAAAAGGAGCCTCCTTGCTGTTGGCTGTCAAGCCACTTGGCTAATGATAGCTATTCCTCTGCTAACATGGTGCCTTAAAAGGAGCAGAAAAATATGCTAATAAGCCTGTTTTTCAACAAATACTTTGACATAAAAAAAATTGCGAGGAGTTGAATGCTAAGTTGCAAATCGGTGGGGGTTTACTGTATCGAGTAAAGATGGAGACGACTCCGTTAGCGGCCGGATGCTTGTCACTTGTGATCAAAAAGTAGTGTTATTGAAACATTTTCCATGAAATTAGTGGTTGATTTCATGTAGCACTTGTGTGACAGTTAATGTGTACCATTTGGAAAACTGTACCATAGTGGGAGAGGAAACAAAAGCAAGCATCTTTCCATAAATTACTCGTGTAGTAGACCTGACAATGGAGCTTTGTTGGACTATAAAAGCGCAGCTCCGCATTCATGTATATTATGTAAACACATACACAATCCGTGGGCCATTGTGCTTGTTGGGCCACTTCAGAGAAAAGCAACAATGGAAAGTAGCCTCCCCCCCCCCAAAACCCACCACCTCTCCGCCGGATTGGACCACTTTGGGCTCTGAGTGTTTGTGTTTGGCCAACATGAGTGATAAAGTTGGTCCAAATATGCGTCTCTTGTGTTTAGTGTGCACCACTGGACAGACTATAAAGGCATTAGACAACAATGGTGTTACATACACTAATTCCATTAGTGGCTTCAGTCTGAAACCGGCTCAGCTCGTCTGCTCCCACACACAGGCCGCCAACTCTGGCTCATCACACGGCGCTTCTTCCGATGGTATAGCCGTGTCATCTTAAAATAAAAATAAGTGAGGAGTTCAACTTAAAATCGCACGGCGGAAATTGAAAATAGCATCTTGAGTTACTGTGGCAACCTTCTTTCACCTGACGAGCCAAGCCTGGACCTGTTTTCCTGATTCATCCGTCCCGTGAACTCTGACTAAAACTGATTGTATGAAATCCAAAGTGATATTTTCCATTGGAAATCATGTAAATGCAATTAATCCATTTCAGAAACCCACAAACTATGAACAAAAATACCTCACATTCAGAGTAACTATAGCTTAACAAAACGGTGTAAAATGAATATCTATGACTCATGAAGTGGATAAATGAACATTTAACATCACTTTTACCATTATTGGAGACTGAATAATAAGACCTTAAAGTTAAAACTTTTACAAATACTTCTTTGCTATAGTAGCTGGTCCAGCCAGGATGCCGTGCGTCGTTAATTCTCACTTTTTCCACACATTTTATCCCATGAATTATAATGACATGATAGATGTCCTTAATGTCATTCAGTTCTATGAAGTGAAGTTACTTATAAATTAACACTCACTTATTACCCACTGCATTGGGTACATCTTGTGAAATTAATCCCTCTGACAGTGTTATTCTGTGGTGAACATTATTATCTTTGTAAAGGGAGAAAATTGGATCAATCTCTTGTATCGCCTACCGTAGTGTTTGCCGTTGAGAAAAGAGAATGCGCTCGCTCTATGATTATATGCCATACCCTGTCATTTAATATGATACCGATACAGAAATAGACGGTTGCTCGCACAGACTGCTCCGCTTGCCTATTGCGTTTGTAAATTATTCAGTTTGCACGCGTGTTTGTGTCGTACGAGGGATGCCGAATATATATTTTTTCTTCTTTTACGCTTCACTTGTAAAGATGAACGTGAGCGCTTGGGGGTGGGGTGGGGGGGAATCACTCATGTGATGGATTTCAAAAGATTTGCATTTATCTGTAAAATCATCATGGCTAACTAAAGAACGCGTGATTTAGTGACATAAATAAAGTGCAGCTGACTGGTGGTCCCGATCCAAAAATTAGGATCGTCCTCATACTCTCTCGTGTGATGCGTTCAAGGCCGGCGGGGAATTTTCATTAGCACCTTGCACTGAAGTCCTTCTCTGTCCTTCCTTGTTGTGGCTCAGCTCTGCGTGCAGACGAAGGCCCACCGCTGCCGTGTATGAAGCTGCGCGTCACCGTGTGCTGCGAGACCGGTGAGTGCGCGCCTCTTTTCATCAGCTCCCCGTCTTCCATCGTCATTTCGCTCCCTGTGAACCGCCTCTCCCTCCTCCCCTCCTTTACCGCCACCTCGGCCTTTCATATTTCTACTATCAGGGCTCTTTTTCATGCAACTGTTGCCCTCATTTCCCCATTACCACTTCGACTGTTTCATTTCCTCATGCCCTTTTTCATCATTTAAATTCAGGGATCCCTCGACTGAGAAGTGATGCGACTTGAGAGTTTTCGGCTGATTGCCTTTGACCTGCAAGCAAAAATGTCAGGCTGCCTATTGCCATTCCGAATTAAAGTTTAAACATCACAAAGATAATTACGTTGTGTATTTCACCAAACCATATCTTAGGAGAGTTCAGTTGCTTCACACTAACACTTTAACATCCTACATTAAAAAACAATTTCATACTGTAGCTTTGCCTTTAGGAAAGTCCAGTTACCTTAAGGCAAACAAACAACACAAAACACCATAGATATGCCAACAAAACTTGCAAATGAGTTGCAGCCTTAATAACCCTTTAAGCAATTGAGTCAAACACAAATGGTGCAGCAACACAAGGTAGACAGTATAACAATAATCACTGGCATAAATGTATCCTCTGCGTTTAATATTACTGCATCTTACTGAGGCACTTGTGAAACTCGTTGATTGTCATTATCAGTATTAAAAAACTGCACAGCAGAAGGAGCCCAGTGCCAATGGGCATTAATTCATGATACATTCTATTTCATTGTGTTA
>NW_017805539.1:70637-208929 GCF_001891065.2 Hippocampus comes | reverse complement strand
GCTTCACTTTTAAAGATGAACGTGAGCGCTTGGGGGTGGGGTGGGGGGGAATCACTCATGTGATGGATTTCAAAAGATTTGCATTTAGCTGTAAAATCATCATGGCTAACTAAAGAACGCGTGATTTAGTGACATAAATAAAGTGCAGCTGACTGGTGGTCCCGATCCAAAAATTAGGATCGTCCTCATACTCTCTCGTGTGATGCGTTCAAGGCCGGCGGGGAATTTTCATTAGCACCTTGCACTGAAGTCCTTCTCTGTCCTTCCTTGTTGTGGCTCAGCTCTGCGTGCAGACGAAGGCCCACCGCTGCCGTGTATGAAGCTGCGCGTCACCGTGTGCTGCGAGACCGGTGAGTGCGCGCCTCTTTTCATCAGCTCCCCGTCTTCCATCGTCATTTCGCTCCCTGTGAACCGCCTCTCCCTCCTCCCCTCCTTTACCGCCACCTCGGCCTTTCATATTTCTACTATCAGGGCTCTTTTTCATGCAACTGTTGCCCTCATTTCCCCATTACCACTCCGACTGTTTCATTTCCTCATGCCCTTTTTCATCATTTAAATTCAGGGATCCCTCGACTGAGAAGTGATGCGACTTGAGAGTTTTCGGCTGATTGCCTTTGACCTGCAAGCAAAAATGTCAGGCTGCCTATTGCCATTCTGAATTAAACTTTAAAAACATCACAAAGATAATTACGTTGTGTATTTCACCAAACCATATCTTAGGAGAGTTCAGTTGCTTCACACTAACACTTTAACATCCTACATTAAAAAACAATTTCATACTGTAGCTTTGCCTTTAGGAAAGTCCAGTTACCTTAAGGCAAACAAACAACACAAAACACCATAGATATGCCAACAAAACTTGCAAATGAGTTGCAGCCTTAAAAAACATCACAAAGATAATTACGTTGTGTATTTCACCAAACCATATCTTAGGAGAGTTCAGTTGCTTCACACTAACACTTTAACATCCTACATTAAAAAACAATTTCATACTGTAGCTTTGCCTTTAGGAAAGTCCAGTTACCTTAAGGCAAACAAACAACACAAAACACCATAGATATGCCAACAAAACTTGCAAATGAGTTGCAGCCTTAATAACCCTTTAAGCAATTGAGTCAAACACAAATGGTGCAGCAACACAAAGTAGACAGTATAACAATAATCACTGGCATCAATGTATCCTCTGCGTTTAATATTACTGCATCTTACTGAGGCACTTGTGAAACTCGTTGATTGTCATTATCAGTATTAAAAAACTGCACAGCAGAAGGAGCCCAGTGCCAATGGGCATTAATTCATGATACATTCTATTTCATTGTGTTATTAAGTTTTATTAATACAATACTGCCGAGTGCTATTTTTCCAAATTAAAAAAAATGTCATGGGAATACATTCCATCACCCACAAAAGCTAAAAATCCTTGATATTGTCATACGATATAAAATATTTGATTTTATTTTTAATTCATGTGCACTCCTGCATTCTGCATCTTACTGAGGCACTTGTGAAACTCGTTGATTGTCATTATCAGTATTAAAAAACTGCACAGCAGAAGGAGCCCAGTGCCAATGGGCATTAATTCATGATACATTCTATTTCATTGTGTTAAGTTTTATTAATACAATACTGCTGAGTGCTATTTTTCCAAATTAAAAAAAATGTCATGGGAATACATTCCATACACCCACAACAGCTAAAAATCCTTAATATTGTCATACTATATAAAATATTTGATTTTATTTTTAAATCATGTGCCCTCCTGCATCGACTGTCACCGTCATTCCCCTGCTCTCCGTCACGCAGCGTGAAATTCCCAGACGTGATCTAATCCAGAGCCCGCCTGGAGTAATGTTAGTCTTCCAGTCCACTGAGCTGCCCCTTTGCCTGGGTCTTGCTGTGGGAATCCTTGTGCCACTTGTTCGTGTGTGTGTGTGTGTGTGTGTGTGTGTGTGTGTGCGAGACGTCTGTCCCAGTTCCCATCCCAGTGCTATCTGCAGGGGGCTCCTCATCTCAGGCTTGGCCAAGGGCTCTGGGGTCAAAGTTCACAAAATCTGTATTACTCGTAATTAAAGTGGGGGGGAGTAAAGAGGAGGCCTGGAATCGTCTCCTGATGTTTGTCGTGGGTGTTTATTAGTAAAAAAATTAATAACAAATGTTTGTTATATTCATGAACCTGCTCTTTATTCATTAGTATGAACGATGTGTCTTGTGAGCCTGTCGAGACAGAATCAAATGCTCAGTGAAAGGCTCGTGATGATACAAGAGCTCAATATTCAGCCTTTTCTGTGCTTGTAGTTGACCATAAGAGCTGTTTCCATTTTGAATACCTCGTTTACTTGTCATTTTAAAGTACACAAGTACAGTCATAATAAAACCCCCAAAGTGTTAAATGTACATTTCTGACATTAGTTTTGCTTCGCTAAAAAACATTTTTAAATTCATTTAAATTCTGAGGTTTTATTTTAATTTCAATTTATGTCTAATGTATTTTAGGTCTATATTCATTTTTTTTTTTTTTTAATTTTTGCGTCTTTACCTATTAATATTTTCTGAATGCACTCTGACATGGGATCAACTCGTGTCGTGATTCTGATGCTGGATTGGATTTTCTTAGGTGTACATAGTGAAACGTCCATTTAGTTTGCGTCGGATCACACAAACTTGAAGTGATTCTCCCACTTTTCTCCCCCCCGCCCCATCTTGCTCTCATCCTGTGCCTTAACCAAAACTAATCCTGACTAAATTTGCCGCTTCCCATCTCCTTTTCTTTCTCTCTCCTCCGCTCGTCTGTCGTTGCTCAAGTGGCACTAATCCTCCCCTTCCCTCTGTCTCCTGCGCCATCTTCGCCTCTCCTCCATCACGCCTCGTTTTATGATCTCTCGCTAGCCAAGCAAAACTAATCTGGGCGCCGCCTGTCCACGCCGGAGTTCCTACCGACTCCGCCCTCCTTGAGCCACTTCCCTCCCTGTTGGGATGCCGTGCTTGGTCCGTGCCGTGCTGTGTGGCGATGGAGAGAATATTCAGTAGTACGACACGAAAGAGAGAGGAGTGTGAAAGACGGATGAGTGGGGGGCAAGGAGAGTTGGAGGGTCTCTTGATGTTCATTAGGTGGTGTGGTAATAATGTTCCCAGCTCAAATTCTCCCTCCTGGCTCCTTCCTTGTTGGGTGTGTGTGTGTGTGTCTCACCTAGTAACACTCTCACTTGTCCTCCAACTCCCCTGAAACTATTTTTTTTTTCTTCTTCTTTTTTTCTGCCCCCCTGATTAACAGACAATTCCATGCAGGGATGCTCTGTTGTGGGCAATCATCTCTCGCTCTCTTTCTTACACACACACCGACACACTTGCTGGTTTGAAGGGCAGCCACGGTGACATTGCTCCAAGGTCACTCAGCAGTCTCTATTCTCTCCAGTGCTCACGCCTGTGTGTTTATGGACTTAATTTAACCCCAAAACACACAACAGAGTGGACACGATTGATGCAGGAGGCTCTTAATGACGTACGTGGGCGTGTGAAGCGATGTTAATTGCCGCCATCCTCTAGCGCTGAATACTCGTGATGTGTATTTAAAGGAGTAGGTCTAAATCCTGACCAGTTAAAGTTTGGACACAGCTACTGATTCAAAAGAATGAGAAAGGATAACGAAAATTGTTACATATCATAAAAAGCAAAATAACCCGTAAAATGGTTAGGGTTGTGGTTAAATGTTTTTTTTACGTTTAAAATCAACATCATGCATGGTTTTGAAGATTGGGCTTTTTCAAATTATTTGTAATGAGTTTTTACTGTTTATTTTGTACTACCTTTTCAAATTGTGTCAAACATGTTTTGGTTTAGTTTTGATTATTTCTAGTTTGTTTTTTGTTTTTTTTATATATATGGAGTATTTGTCAACTGCAAAATAAAAAAAAATAAGTCATAAATATTATGTAATGGAGTAAACTGCAATTCTCAAATGTCTGACCCTCCTTCTTCCGTAGCCACGGATGTACAGTAATATCAAAATAATTGTATTTAAAATGAACCCCAAAAACTCATGACAACGCTGAAAACAAAGGACAATTTCACTATAATCATATTTACTTTTTGCTGTTTTCTGAAGCTGAGCCATGATCGGTTGTTACCTGAGCAACTGTGATGTCATTTTCAGTCGACAGCATGTGTCAAAATGGCCGCCCCCTTAGATGGACAAAAAAAAAAAACAGGTGTGTTTTACCGCTTAATTCATATTCCACGAACGCAATATCAATCAAAATGCCGTGTTCAGGCTGCATAGAACTTAACATCGTCAAGAAAGTTTTGGCGTTGACTTAAAAAAAAAAAATACAACTGCAAAGCCTTTCAAATGAGAGGTGAAAGTCCATTTGCCTGGATCCAACATTCGCAACTTACCACCATCTGGACGACTGAGAATCTCCACAGAAAGTCCATTTTGAGCAACATGTTCCCTTTTATCTCGCGCGGCTCCCTGACTGGAGTTCTGATTGACTTTATTTCATGCATCTGCTTGTTTTGATCGCATTAGCAGAATCTATTCACATCCACTATGACGCCTTTTGCCACGACATGTCGGGATTGTCACTTGTGGTGTAAATGCAGCCTTTCGGTAGAGTTTCTGGTGAGATTTTGTCTTTTTTTTTTTTTCTTTCCCCTCCCCACATCACGACTGGTACGAATTAAGTCAGAGAAGGCACTTGAGCTAGCGTTGCATCAGCCAACGAGCCGCCCAATAGACAGCGCACTTTTTCCTCCCCACTCACCTTCTTCTTTCGCCGTGAACTTCTCCCCTAAAAACTGCTCCCGTTTTGTTTCGCCGCCTTCCTGCTGCGAGAAGCCATTAAGGAGCGACTTCCCTTTTGCTCTAATTGATTCCTTTTCTCTTTCGCAATCTCCTCCCTTCTTTTCTTGTCATTCTCCCGCCGTGAGCCCCGTCTTTTTCACTTTGCACAGCCTTTTTTTGGGGGGGAGACGGCGGTGGGAATGTCTTACATTGCTGCCTTCCTTTCACCCCACCAAATAAAACCGCCCTCTTCTTATCATGGCCGAATACCTTTGAACCCTCTGAACTGGAAACACACACACACACACACACACACACACACACACACAAACACAAATGTACCAACCCAGCTTTGCCGAATCTCCAAAACCCAACACTGAAACGCAAGCAGCTTTTTTTTTCGTATTAAATTTGTCGAGTTCTTAAGATTTTGTTTGATTTTTTTTTTTTTTTAATACAGCGCTAAGCATGGTGGGTTAGCATTAGCTGCCACGTTTGTAAAATGGCGGCGTACTCTGAGCTGGAAATGGGGGAACAGTGCAGCATCGTGCTTTTACGCACGCACACACACACACACACACACACACACACACACACACACACACACACACACACACACACACACACGTGCACATTTAGACACGGTTGTGCTGCACGTTCCAGACTGCAGTGCGGAAAAAGGAGCAGGGATGCCATCGCCGCCGTCGCCATTTTGTGGTGAGGCTCGCCGCCTCCGCTATTGTGAGCGAGCACTTTTTTTTTTCCACAATTAAAGTCAGGTCAAAACACGCGTGTCACGCACGTGCGTGTAAACACAAGATATTTTTACCAATTGGTTTGCAACGCACGCCTTGTCGTGTCGCACATGTGTAAAAATGCTTTTAGACTGGTAAATGTTTCTTAAAAAATATATTTTTTGGAGAATCTGAATTTATATTTAACCGTGAAGTAGATTTTATTAGCTGTATTCGGCTCTCTGTAACTGCTGCACAGTTTGTAGGGCACTCGTTGAAATACTTTTTATTAAAAAAACCAAAAAGATCCTTTCAGCCTCATTGTTGTGCATCATAATTGTTATTTATATTGTACATTACTTTTTCATCATGATATTATAATTACAAGTATTTTTATTATTGTTCGATAAATATATTTTCAGGATCAATCTGTTTTTATTTTACATTCACTTATTGATACATATATATTTCATACCAATGTTGTGAATGGATTTTATTTTGTTATCCAGCAATTTACTTTAATATTTTGTTTTTTTTTTTAGTGAAATATATCGTTGTTGTAATGTAATCTTCATAAGTCGACTCTTTTTTTAATCTTTGCTTGTTTTATTTTATTTTTTTATTGTTTCCGCCAGATGATTGGCGAAAAGAAATCACGTTTCTACTGCGTTATAGCGAGCTATGTTGTGTCAGTGTTGACGTTTAACTTACGTTTTTCGTAATGTTCATCATTTCAGATTAGTTTTGTGATGTTTTTCTATTAATAACATGACCTTTATTCATTCTCGCTTCCATGTTGGTTATTTCTCTCCCTATGAACATGGTTTTCTTTACAAGAAAAAAAGACCTTTTAATTCGGCTTTTTCACATAACTAGTCGTTACTGTCCGTTCTTTGCACCACAATAAATATAATCAAGTGCGTACAAGAAGTGCGGTTTTCAATAAGATGCTTCAGTCGTGTTTTTCCTTTTTCTTTTTTTTTTTTTAAAATATGATTTATCTCAGACACACACAGCCTCACACACACACAGCGCACCAGGCCAAGTCCCAGCATGCTATTTAATGCCTCGTTAACCCCAAGGTGGCCGTTAGTTGTAGACAATCAGTGGAGTAATTTTGAGCGACAGACGATGCTTGCAGGTTTCTTACACACACACACACACACACACACACACACGCACACGCACACACACACACCTACCTAATACAGACATTGTACGATTAATGAAGAAACACAATGCGTTACTTGGCCTCATCAGCTCAGTCGCCGGGGGCACGGACAGGTGGCACTATTTTGTGGATAAAAACGTCACGGTAGTGCACACTGTCTGTGTGTGTGTGTGTGTGTGTGTGTGTGTGTGTTGTGTGTGTGTGTGTGTGTGTGTGTGTGTGTGTGTGTGTGTGTGTGTGTGTGTGTGTGTGTGTGTCTTTTGTGCTGCTTGAGATCCCACCTTTTTTTGTGTGTGTGTGCATTTGTGTGTTCTTCTTTTTCTATTAATCTATAATGTGTCACAAACCTGTGTTCATGTGTTTTTCCATATGTGTGGCACCACCCTTAACTTTCCAAATTCAAATGTGTGCATCTTTGCATGTTCGTGTGGCAAGCAATGTTAACATCGTCCTTTAAGTATGTGCGTGGGAATGTTCTTGTCTTTCGATTTTTGGATGGAATCACCCTTAAAATCACTTTTATTTATATTGACATACAAAACAAATTACAACACAAAGTGCTTTCCATTTCAAAACACAGATTAAAAAAAAAAAAAAAAAACAATCAAATCATGTCCTATGGACTCTCTGTCTATGTGTTCTTGGCTTTCTGTCTTGAGATAGGACCACACCAGATCCCACCGTTTATTTAAACACTCAATCAAACTTTTAACGATCACATGTTTTTCAGACAAACAAGTACAACACAAAGTGCTTACATGGTTAAGATCAAAGCCCTACCGTTATTATACACGCATACACACGAGCAGTGTTAAGGCTGGGGCCACACAAATATAAAAGGCATGGACACACGAACCCAGCCACACGTAAAACTTTGGGTTGTTATGAGTAGGTCCACACATTTACAGAAAAACAGGTTTACACACAAATATACACAAGCACACACGATTAGGTTATGGTATAATTTTTAGTGTGTGTGTGTGTGTGTGTGTGTGTGTGTGTGTGTGTGTGTGTGTGTGTGTGTGTGTGTTATATGTATATATGTATATATGTGTGTACGTACATATATAGAAAGTGTGTGTGTGTTCTTGTTTTCTGTATTTGTGCTGACCCACTCTTGACTTTTCCACTGTATCTGGCTGTATTTGTCTGGCACAACCTTTGACCTATTAACTCTGTATGCAGCCACCTTTGATATCCCATTTGTGTGTATGTGTGTGTGATTATTATTATTTTTTAAATAATATTTTTTTTTTTTTTTAAATAATAATCATTTTTAAATTACCAACTTTTGCTGGATGTGTTTTTGTTGTTCCCTTCCAACATTTGTGAAGCGCAACCCTTGACACTGAATATGTCATTGTTTTTGTCTTTGTATCTTTGTGTGGCACTACCTTTTACATCCCTGAATTTTGCGGACACTTGTGTTTGTGGGGACATACTGGCTGATCCACACGAGAAAATCTTTCTATGTTTGCATGGCACAACCCTTGATATGCCAAATTTTAATGTGTTTATGGGGACATTTTGTCTGCATGCATTTTCGATGTTCATGTGTCCTCTCAAGCCGACACAAAAATGTTTCAAATGCCTCCTTCCAAACAACAGCATGCTTCCGTAATTTCTTTTTAGCGCCCCCCCTCTCACCCACCCCGCTGACAAAGTGTCGGCTAGACTCTTAACGTCCGATCTCCCGCTCGCCTTCCCAGGTTCCATCTCCTTTTCTCTCCGTCTGACCTTCCAAAACTTCTTTTCTTCCGCCCTCGCTCGCACTTTCAAGCTCTGTCCACTTCTTGGACTTGCTCTGTCATTTTGAATTTTCGCTTGTTTTTTTTTTTTTCCCTCCCTTTTCATTTCCTGTATCCTCTCTGTCTGGATATAATCCCCATCACTGTAACGCTCTCTAATTTCCATAACACTTCTTTTCCTGTTGTTTCTCCTTCCTTTCTTCCCGACCTTTAAGAGAATTTGCTGAGAATGGCTTAAGGTTTTAACAAAAGATAAATGTATCCCTCTGCTCATTTATCTGCCTCTTGCTGTTTTTACTTCTACCAGCTACACTAGAATTATTTGGGGGGGCAGCGTTAAGCATGAAAACATGATGAATCAGCAACTTCTTTCTAAAGTTTTTCTCTTTCCGTTTCCACTCTCACAGCATCCAAGGGCTCCAAACAAACACAAGGTGAGGTTCTTCACCGGTTTTCAGCACTCGTAGAATTGGAAAAAATAATAAGTTGAACTATGTCGTAATGAATAATGAAAAGTTTTGAGAATCGTTATAACATGGAGAGGGAAAATGCATTCATTCATGGGAGCGAAGCCATAATTTTCGAAGGAAAAAATACATACTTGAATGAGAATCTAGTGATATTGCAAGAGAAAACAGAAGTTCATACATTTTAGAAATAATGTAGGCCTATGATAAGGACTAAATGGAAAAAAAACACGAGCAATTATCAAATCTAATATTCAAAGGGAAGAAGAAGAAACTTTTCAAGACATTCAGCATCCAAGGGCTCCAAACAAACACAAGGTGAGGTTCTTCACCGGTTTTCAGCACTCGTAGAATTGGAAAAAATAATAAGTTGAACTATGTCGTAATGAATAATGAAAAGTTTTGAGAATCGTTACAACACGGAGAGGGAAAATGCATTCATTCATGGGAGCGAAGCCATAATTTTCGAAGGAAAAAATACATACTTGAATGAGAATCTAGTGATATTGCAAGAGAAAGCTTTGAAAGAATACCTGCTATTGTAGAATAAAACAGGAAGTCAGAAAACAGAAGTTCATACATTTTAGAAATAATGTAGGCCTATGATAAGGACTAAATGGAGAAAAAAAAAACATGAGCAATCATCAAATCTAATATTCAAGGGGAAAAAAAGAAACTTTTCAAGACATTTCTGATATTTTACAGAATAATCTGAACATTTTGTAGGAAAAGAAATAAACATGCATGAGAATTAATATCATACAATACATCTTTATTTGTATAGCGCTTTCACAAGTTGAGTTGCTTCCAAAAAAAATGCCTAATTTTGACAAAAGGCATATTCCAAGATTTTTTTAAAAAGAAGTATTGACGATTTGAAAAAAAAATACATGACGACAAAATTAGAAAATTTCCAAAGAAATTCACTAAGAAATAATGTAGGCCTATGATAAGGACTAAATGGAGAAAAAAAAAACATGAGCAATCATCAAATCTAATATTCAAGGGGAAAAAAAGAAACTTTTCAAGACATTTCTGATATTTTACAGAATAATCTGAACATTTTGTAGGAAAAGAAATAAACATGCATGAGAATTAATATCATACAATACATCTTTATTTGTATAGCGCTTTCACAAGTTGAGTTGCTTCCAAAAAAAATGCCTAATTTTGACAAAAGGCATATTCCAAGATATTTTTAAAAAGAAGTATTGACAATTTAAAAAAAAAATACATGACGACAAATTAGAACAAACATTCGAAAACTTCCAAAGAAATTCACTCATTTTAGAAAATATTTGTAACATGAGAAAAGAATCTAGTCATGATATCATAAGAAAAAATGAGTAATATTTACAGCAAATAAGCAAAGTAGGAGACGATAACAGAAAAAAAATTTGATAAAATTTTGATTATCACAATTTGTATAGCGCTTTCACAAGTTGAGTTGCTTCCAAAAAAAATGCCTAATTTTGACAAAAGGCATATTCCAAGATATTTTTAAAAAGAAGTATTGACAATTTAAAAAAAAAATACATGACGACAAATTAGAACAAACATTCGAAAACTTCCAAAGAAATTCACTCATTTTAGAAAATATTTGTAACATGAGAAAAGAATCTAGTCATGATATCATAAGAAAAAATGAGTAATATTTACAGCAAATAAGCAAAGTAGGAGACGATAACAGAAAAAAAATTTGATAAAATTTTGATTATCACAAAAAAAATACATACATTGCATTAAGAAATAAATCACATGAGGGAAACTGTTTGCATTTCTGACGGGGAGAAGTCAGATTTTTGCATTTAAAATTACACGAAAAATATGACAAGAAAAATATCTTTTTTGGATGAAAGGGGGGCTGTGTATGTTTATGAAAATAAAGTCAGAATACAGTATTACAATAATAGTCATAATTTTACAACAATGTGAACTAATATGAGACAAATATTTTTGTGATTAGAAAAGAATCTAGTCATGATATCATAAGAAAAAATTAGTAATATTCAAAGCAAATAAGCAAAGTAGGAGAAGATAACAGAAAAAAAAATTAGATAAAATTTTGATTATCACAAAAAAATACATACATTGCATTAAGAAATAAATCACATGAGGGAAAATGTTTGCATTTCTGAGGGGGAGAAGTCAGATTTTTGCATTTAAAATTACACGAAAAATATGACAAGAAAAATATCTTTTTTGGATGAAAGGGGGGCTGTGTATGTTTATGAAAATAAAGTCAGAATACAGTATTACAATAATAGTCATAATTTTACAACAATGTGAACTAATATGAGACAAATATTTTTGTGATTCCCCCTTCAGTAACATTTAATATTTTTCTAACTTGACTTTTTGAAGTACACAAATTTTCTTATAACCTAAAAATAATTCTCTTTTTCTTGAAAAAAAACCTTCATTGTTTTCCTTTCAGTTATCCTTTCTCCTAATATTGCAACTTGATTGTCTTAAGATGACACTTTTCTCGTGATTTTCCAACTTTGTTCCGTTTGCTTGTAACATTAACATTTTCTCACAAAAATAAAACTTTTCATTATAGTCATATTTACACAATATATATATATATATATATATATATATATAATACACACACACAACTTCGGTTCTTGACAGGTGTTCCATTCCTGTGAAAAAGTACGATTTGGTGTTTAAAAAATTTGGTCTTAGTTTACAATTTTTAAATACGTTTATTTTGAACAACATTTTCACTTGAATTAAAATGTTCAATTTGTAATGATTTCGCCTCTCAGGCTCTATTCTGTGCGCCGCGCCTCAAAGTTAACCTTTTTGCAATCTTTGTAAACCAAAACGAATACCTCATTGTGTCACTGTTCCCACTCGAGTGACATTTGTTTTTTTTGTCCCCTTCTCAGCAACATCACCTCTGAGTCGAGGTTGTCCGTCGAGGGCGCCTTGGCTTCGGCTCCTCTTCATCCTCCTCATCCTCCTCACCGTCCTGCTGACCACCTGACCTCCTCGCACCTGTTCCCAGTGAGAGGGGAACATTCGGGCACAGTCGGTGACCCCCCGCCCCCCTCGCCCGTCCATGCAAGGAGACTGCGGAAGACATGTTTGTCATTGCCCACACACAAACATCCAGTTGCACCACACACATTTTCACTCAGGGACTTAGTGTACCCCACTCCCCAATGCTACTAATAATTTCCTCCAGTTCCTGTACGGTACACTGCCTGTCATAATATGACACTGGCAAAGATAGATGAACAAAACACGTGTTTAGTTATGAAATCATTTTCAGACCAATTAAGTGACATTTTTATTCGTTCCTGCGCTATTGCGATGTACCGCCGGCATAGCTGGATGAACAAAAACAAACAAAAAAAAATGAAATGCTTTTATTTGCGGTGAATCATTTTTCAAAACCAATTCAGGAAAATCAGATGAAATAGACGCATTTACAAAGATATTGGTCAGCCTTTGTTGACACTGTACTCATTAATAATTCTAATTTTTTGTGTGCAATTATATTTTGTATCAAAAAAGATGTCAAGCATGTTGATAGGATTAAGTGACAGATGAAATGCATTTCACTGAGCTAACTGCAAAATGTAATCGTTTGTCAAAGTGTCCCAATTTTCTTTTCGGCACTTAAATGAATTTGTTTTCTATAAATTTGTCAATTTGATCAATTAAAAAAAAAGACAGGGGACACATGAGCTATTCGGGAAAAATGAGGCAAGGCTACTGCGCCCCCTATTGGGATCCAACTGGTTGTACTGGAATTGGACTGGGTTGTCCGCCCACCGGATTACAATGGTGGTGTTTCATAATAATAATAATAATGATGATGATAAGAAGAGGTGGATCTTGGACTGCTTTGTCCCGTTTGATCGGGCACACCGCCATGTGCTCCCTCTATGGATCACAGGGCAAACGCAGGCCAAAGGGAATTGTGGGTAAACACAACATTGGGGCTGGTCGTGCTCCACTGAAGCGAACCGCTGCAGATGATGTGCATACACGCTCCTTTCTTTTTTTCATTTTTTTTTTCTTTTTTAGAAACAAGTTCTCTTTTTATTTTTTTTTTGTTTTGTTTTTTGAAGAAAAAAAACTCCCGATCCATTTTGGTTGATATGGTTAATAAGCCCTGCCAACATACCCGTGATGTATTGTTTTAGTGAAAACGTCATAGTTTTCTGTTAATCGTGTTAAAAAAAAAAAAACTAAACAAAAAAAAAAGCGTTTCTTTACGCACCATCAGTGTTTTATATCGTAGATAAGTGATAAATTTGGTTATTTTCGTTTTTCTTATTTTGTTGTACAAATGTGTTGTGTGCCGCAATGTAGTTTTGCAAGCCAAATTAATTGGATGTTTTCATTTTTTGTGATAATTACTTTTTTTTTAATGAAACATATTTGTGATTTTGGTTTGTTAGCTAAAGTGCCATTTGTTAAAATTGTAAATGTGAAATAATAATGATAATATTGCGTGTACAATTGTCAAATTAAATGGAAAAAAAACTTTTTTTAACGTGTATATTGGAATGTTTTATTGCCTTGGGCTTTAATTCTTTTTAATTCTTTTCAATTTTTTTCTATAAACTACATTGTTGGCACTTACCAATGTTGTCGTTTCAAAACACTGTAAATCCCCATTAATGCAATTTTTTTGTCTTTTTTTTGTTTTAATCAAATTTTTGATATAGAACATAATATACAGCTTAATTACCTGTTTCTTTTTGTGTACGTATGCATGTGTGTGTTTCTAATTTCCCTCGGCGTTCACATTTTAGTGAAAAACGTAGCTTCTTCTGTGAAGAGACAACTGCAATCTGAGCCTATTTTTTTTTCTTGTACTATTTTCATTCGCATGTGGCGACTAAATAAAAATTGGAAACGTTGGTGTAAATAATGTGTGGTTAATACCATCTGGCACATATACCTTCTCAGTAGGACACACAAAATCCTCGAAATGAGGATTGTTTGAGGCCCCGAGGTGACCTTGCGGTGTAAAAGGCACTTGTAATGCAAGTAAGCTGCTAAGGTATTGAGCCGAGGGTCTTTTATCCTCGGGCCAGCCCTGGCCTGATAAACCTCGGCTTTCCAATAGACTCCCTTTATTAATGGACCCTCCAGCTTTATTGCCAATAAACAAGTCACTGTATTTATCACGGGACTCCACTCAGGGAGATGTTGTTGTAAATATAAAAGTGAGCCTCCAAATAAGCTGTAAATGCATTTCCATTTATATGGGCTGCAATTTAGACACTCCTGGCCAAAAGGCAGAGAGGCAATTTCCTGGCTAATAGGGCTAATGCTGCTATTTCATGCCTGATGATGGCCTGTGATGACACGTTTGTCACCGCCGTGTCGTCAGCCGTTTTGGATTCTTGACCTTGATGTCCAAAGCACATGTTTTTGTTTCATTTGACATTAGTCACGGACTTGGTGTATTGGAAACAGAAGGCGGGCAAGTGTGTAACTTTATTCGAATGTATTCCAAGTAGACTTTTAAAGTGATGAGTGACAACAGACTACTACATTCACTGTTCTTTGTCTCCAGTTGTAGGGGACGCATCTCACCATTCCCAGCGTGATGTGCACACATTCACGGCTAACAATGAGGCACTCGAAAGCGGCCATGCCTGTAGACTGTCCAAAGGGAAGGTGTGTTTTCAGGGTATTTGCATAGCCAGCCAGCTAGCTGGCTGGCTAGCTCCCCGGCTAGCTAGCTAGCTAGCTGGCTACCTGCATCTCGCATTTGTACTGAATACAGCCTGACAAAAACAAAGTTGCTCAACCAATTAAGGCTCACCTATTTTCTGGGGTTGGTCATTTCACGTTCCCAAGGTGAGCAAAATGCTTGCGAAGAGCTGCTGTAAGCCATAACTCGCCCTGATGCTCTCTTCAAGACGAACCATTCACTAGTTGTGGTGAGTAAGAAATTGATTTCTGTGTGCTTTCGAAACATAATCAATTGAGATCAAGAGTATTGGCAATTGGTTGATTGACATTTGCGTGTGACATGGGCACCAACCAATCGGTAGAGTCACAATTCTGGCTGAGTTGGTGCAGATCAAATAATACACTCAATAAAACACTACGTTTTACAACTTCTATAATGTGTGTTTTTATGGATGAATTTTATGACTGCCTTTTGTCTATTTCCGTAATAAACCAGAAAAACTGGAGACTGTTAATTTCATTGCGAGTGAGCCAACTTACAAATTCAGCAGGGAATCAACCAATTATTTCCCACACTGCATGTTATCCCACACAACAATTCTTTCTTTTTCCTTTTCCTCTAGTTGTTCTCCTGTATGTAAAGCTTCAAAATGAGGAAAATACTACACAACAAAACAATCCAAAAGTAGTTAAGAAGTTTGTGCCCAAGTTTCACATTAAATGGCAGATAGTCTTGCGCTGCCTTCTCGCTAATTATAGTGCATTAAATTTCCACACAGCGGGTCCTCTCCCTTCTCTTTTAATTGGGCCTCCGTTGAATATTCAAGCGTACATTTCTGCTGTTAATCACAACTAGAGACTATTAAAGGGAAGAAAAAAAATTGTCATTGCCATCGAGTCAATTTCTTCCTCTGGATTGAACTTTGTAATTATTTAACTAAACTTTACAATTAGCAAAGACTTGTTTGTATGCCTTGAAAATTGAGGGGAAGAGTGTAGCATGTCATGAGCGCAGTGTCGACTGAACGTAGTAGTTGACTCTCGTGGTGGTAGCTGTTTGAAGAAAGGTGAACAGGAGTGAGGTGCCGCAGGAAGTGACCTTCTATGAATAAAAGGATTACACACTCCTTCAGAAAATCTTTTAACAGGATTTCTGGTCTTTTGTTCAACGGTTATCCCAGCAGCCTGCATTAATGTATCTCCTCCACGCAGGGAAAGCTTTCATGTGATTAGTACAACAACCAAGGTGGAGCATATCAAGATAGCCTACTACCCCCTTCATTTTATTTGCTATACTTGTCAACCCACAATAGTTTTGAACAGTTGAACAGCCAGAACGTGTGTGCGTGTGTATATAGCACTAGTTACTTATATTGTTTATTTATTTACTTTTAAATGTCGTTCATTTATTTGTTAATACTTTTAATTATGTGAAGCACATTCCATCTCCTTCCATATGAAAAGCATAATATAAATAAATCTGCCTTGCATTTTGCTTATTTGCGATCTAACTTTTTAACAATGTGCCAGCACTAGCTCATTGATTAGTTTTACTAGCGAGTCAGCTATTTAGTTGTGTATGTGTACTATTAACTTGTTAACTGGCTTGTTGTGTGTGGTTATTAACGACAGTACAGTAGTTGCTCTTGGTTAGTAGCAAGCTGGCTATTTAGCTGTGTGCGTGTGCATGTGTGCTAGTAAGTAACTAGCTCATTTGTGGTCCCTAGTTAGTTTTGCTTACATGCTAGCTGACTTGCTGTTTGTGGTTCTTAGTTAATTAGTTCGTTTTGATGATTGTGGGTTTGTTTATTAGCTAATTTATTCAGTTAGGTATGTGTAGTTGTAAGTAAATTACAAAGTGTGGTTACTAACTACAGTAGTTAGTTACTCGCTGGCTGTCTATTTAACTGGTGTGTTTCCGAACTAATTATAAACTTTAAATTTACTGTTACTAGGTTGCTTGCTATTGTGTGGTTACTAGCTAGTAAGTTACTTATGATTTCAAGCTAGTGGGTATTAGTTCCCCTCGTCACAGAAGGCAAATGGTAGAGCCCCGTCCACAAAATTCACAGGAATGTTACTTACGGTAGTTACGTTATTAGTTTTGAACCAGGAAGTATCCTGGTAGCTGACATAAAGGCAAACACAAATTCTATCAGTTATTCGAGGTATTTATTTTTGATGTTTGAGTCACGTTGCGACTGCCCCGAAATCATGACATATGGTCCATTCATTGTCCAATGTTTACTGCACCGTTATAATTTTGAAGAAAAAAAAAGTTTATCCTGTTTGTTTTATTTACAATATTTTAAGGTTGTACTGCCTCATTTTTTTTCAGCACATATTGTTGATGCCGAAAACTTCCACTAGCTACAATGTGGTCAGATGTGCACACACAGCAGTGGTGCGCAGTGTTGTCAGGTGTTTTCTAATAGGAGTCATGGCGATACACAGTAAGCGGTCTAACTTTTCCTCCGCTTGACATTTCTTGCATTATATTGCGCGCGTGGTTTCAGTGCTACACATGGTGAGATGCAGACTGAATATGTGACCCTTTGGGCAGTGAAGAGTAAAAGACTAAAGCTGTGTGGGCGTTTAAAACTATACAGACACCATCCAAATGCCTTTCAATTGTTCAAAATTCAGGATTAACTTCTCTTCCGAGCTGTTTCACTGCCCTCGGATTTTAAAAGACCAACTTCTTTACCGTAGTAGCAGAGTGACATAAAGCACTTCAGTTTAAAAGAAAAGTAGAGTTTAAAAGTACATTGTTTTACTGTAGAACTGCAAACTGTGTAGATATCTGCACCCACCAAATCAATTTTTTATTTTTTTAGTTGTTTTTTTTTTTTTATATAATTTTATGTGAAGTTTTTATGTTAATGTTAATCAAGGTGGCAGCCACCTGCTCATCTTTTTTTCTGCCAGTCTGTTTTTTACATTTAATACGGAATTAGGATTCACTTGCAAACTGTATAATAATAAAAATAATTGGAAGCCATGATCTGCGCCGAAATGTAGCACACACAAGATGACAGTAGATCCACTGTATTTTATTCACGCAATTTTTACTTTATATTACTTTAATACAGAGTGATGACTTTCATGTGCATGCTGTTCACAGATGCGGCAGTTTTTAGTTGTTGTTTTTTATTTGTTTGTTTGTGTTTTTGTTCACAATTTGTATTCAATACAGAGTAGAAGTGCAAGGTCGGGTGGCCAACAATGTGTGTCACTACTTGCTGTTTTCACTCACCAGGCCGGCAATGTCACTCTGAGGAGTGTGGAGCATTGAGACAAAGCAGGAAACTACCCTCTGGTGAGCTCGTCAGTGCATCGGTTACCCGGGCAACCGTCACTGGATGATGACCTGATGTCACACTGGCATTTATTACCTCCACCAAGGGGGATATTTTTTCATCCCTGTCGGTGGCCCAGGCTTAAATACAACTTAGATTTGGGCGCATGAGGAAAGGAGGAATCTATTAGATCTTAGAACAAGGCCGAAAGGAATGACCTTGGGAAATGAACCACGGCTGCTTCACAAAATCTGACGGTAAAGACATTCGTGTCTGATCATATGTTAGAAAGCTTTTTTTTTTTCTTCGAATTTCTTCTTCTAATTTTTAGCTTTTATTCTTCTAAAGCGGTTTATGAACAGGGGCATTTGTTCCCATATGGCTGATTTCAAATCAGTACATTAGTGTTTACTTTCACTGCTAAAGTCATATTCATATCAAGCAAAAAAAAAAAGATATCAAAGGTCATGTTCCCAAAATAGTTGAGATGTCCAAGGTGAAATGTAAAAAACGTTTCTCTAGTATTCCTTGTCTACCAGCTTCATTTTTTTAATCCTCTGCATTTTCAGCTTTGATTCTTTGACAGCATGAAAAATGTTTCATATTTTCCTTGCGTACAATTATATATATATTTTTTGTGTGACAATGTGAGAGCAAATATCTTGACATTTTAAAAGGCTTTGCAGCATTGACACGAACACGAAACCACCATCTGAAGGCCATTTCTGATAGATTGTGCAGGAGGAGGTCTTAGTCTTGAGCAGCACCCGTCACACATGCCCCGACTCCCACTTTCTCCTCCTGCTTTCCCTTTCATTCCTCCACTTTCAGCAAGTGACATTTTGATAGCAAGCATCGCCATTGTCCGTGTTCTGGTCTACTGATTCTACATGCAGCCCGGCTGGCAATTTGCATCGCCTCAAAGAACCCCCCGTCCCCCACGTCGCCCTCGTCAAGGACCCGTCGCCCGAATCGCTGTGTCATGCACCTTCAAGTCTCGTTTTACACTGCAGGAGCTGCCGAGCAATTGGATCGGGGATGTGGATCCTTTTTAGAGAAAAACACATTTCGGCGTCTGGTATGCTCAGTTGGCTCCATTATCAAGGCTCGCCACATGCTTCCAGTTCGCACACAAACACACCTGCTTCACCGTGAACTAAAGACCCTGCTGAGTCATGCTGAGTCCCTATCGCACAGTTGTTCACATTGTGTTTATATCAGAAGGAACAGTGTGACATGAGAGAGCAGCGAGGATTTATGTGTTGTTCGTATACAGTACGTGCATATCTGTACATGTAGGTACACATCCAGTGCAAGACATCTGGATCGACCATGCTGAATTTGCAGAGATAATGCTGATTGCTGTGGTTATGGAGGTATTTTTCATACAGTCAAATCTCGGTTTTCCAATGTCTCTGTTCTTGACCAAATCGGTTTTATGAGATTTTTACGACTCGGGTTACGCCCGAAAACCGTTTTTCGACCAAACTGAGCAAACCCAAATACGCCACTTGACTTCTCTCGACTTCCTTACATGAGGAAATGATGCTTCCTCGTGTACCGTTCATTGTGAGCAGACGTGTTTGTTGTGAATTACGCAAATCTGACTGTTTTTATGTTATTTCTGCATAGCCTCCTCAGACCCGAACTTTTGCAAGGGATGCATTTTTGTCCACACATGTGGACGCCAGGTCGTAGGAGGCCCCTAATCATGGGCGAATAAAATAGTTTCGGATTTCAAACAAATCGCTTTTCGAACAGCCTTCTGGAACGGATTATGGTCGAAAACTGAGGTATGACTGTATATGAAAAAAAACATGTTGGAAATGCAACTGTAAGGAACACAACTGGTGGGGGGTCCGCTTTTACTCTCGACCTCCTGTGTGCAGCATATCGACACTCACGGGCATAATCCTCACATCTCCAAAATGACTAATTTTCAGGAAAAAAGTAATAATACTAAGCCACCTTACTTGAGTTACCATACATCAGTTTGTTGCATTCGGAATTGTTTCTTGTGCTGGTATAAATTAGTTTGTGCACTAACTTTGATCCACATTGCTCCAAAATTTCAATTGCTCGTTTACAAAAAAAAAATAAAAATCTCATTACACATTCAGGCAAACAAAATGGACTAAATATAGCTCAACTTAGAATAACTATCAAAATCGTTTTTCGTGTTCCTTCAACCTTCCTCCAAATAAAAAAAAAAAAAAAAAGAGAAAAAAATGTTCCCTCGTGTCACACGCGCGCCCCACCACTGGTATCGCCCCCAGGAGGTCCCGTCCCACCATTTGCGAAGGAATGGTACAATAGAATGAAAATGGATCTGAACACATTTATCTTCGTGGCTGCCAAGGTCCTTCTGCACTCCGTTTTTAGCAAAACATTCCAACTCAAGCCTATTTTCACTTTTCCTGCATGTACTCAGTTGATGTGGACAGCGTTTTCACTACGATGCAGTGGAGCTCTCCGCCGCAATAATATGCACAAAGTAAAACCTGTCTGACAGTCAGTTATGACCTCACCCAAGCAGGCGGCTGAGCAATATTTTTGTTTTATTGCCGTTTCTGTGCAAGATTTGGCAAAAAAGTGCGCAATCGATTCAAAGTTTCCCCAAGGGAAATAATTCAAAGTCAATAATTTGTTCCAGGCTTGAGTCTGTCACCGTCATAAAACCGTTATTACCTGCACCGAAGATGTTCTTTCGAAGTGACAGGAAAGGCAAATTAACTTGTGTAAAATAGAACTAGAATAAAGTACAATTTCACAATACCAGACTGACATGAGAAGTGTGCTGGAAAGTGTTTGTCGAACTATAATCACTGGCTTACGAAATTACGAAATGTCGATGATAATATAAGTGGAAGTGAAGTGAATATGTGGATCTCGTAAATATTTAATTGATCTATTGTTCACAGCAGCAAGTTTTTATTTTCACACTTTTCCTTTTCCGCAAAAACACCAAAGAAAAAACAAAACCATCACGAAGCGGAAGTCTCCGATGATGGATGTTGTTGTTGTTCAAGTTCAAGTCAACTTTATTGTCAAATGTGCTCCATGTGCAACATACAGCACAGATGAAATTACTTTCCTCTCAACCGCAGGAGAGAGAGGAGCCGCTGCGGGTGCCAAGAACAGTTAACATAAAATGGCAAAATAATACAACACAACACATAAGACACAGACAGTCGTGGTTTGGTGGTTCTACTTTTTTTTTTTTTTTTTTTTAAATCAGAGGGCCTTGAAAATAAGTTAGACCTTGCAGATTTTTAGGGAACAGAAAACCTCAACTGTTTCTTTCGGTTGCTTTAAAACAGAAAATGACAGCAATGGTTTCTTTGTAAAGCTGATTTAAGTCATGTCAAACGTGTGCGTAGTCATGAGAGGAAAAATAAGAAAAACCGTTGCCTTTTCCTGACTTACTGTTTTAGATCAGATAGTGGTAGCTGCCGATTAGTTCAACCGATTAGAATGCAAAATCTGATTTGCGGAAACAGTCAAACAAACTTACTACCGTAAGTATGAAACTTAACGGAAATTTCGACCAATAGTATTATTTTTAAAAAACTTCAACGAATAGCTGACCCTATCTATAAAACAAATAAAAAAGCAAATACTAAAACTAATAAAAACTAATTACAAATGTAAAAATTATATACAGGTATATGTATTTTTATTTATTTATTTTTTTAATTCCAAAACTATTATAACCCTGATTGTTAGTAATGAGACCAAGTGACAATGAGAAAGGTTGTAGAGTACATCACTTTGAAATTTGTTTTCATTTACGGGTGTGTTTCGAGCACTCGAACGGACCAAAGAGCACAAGTACGAGCATGTGAGAGATTCTTCCAAGCCCAGCAATAACAACCACGATTGGAGATCTGGAGGCGAAATTAAAGTGAATGACGGGGGGAAAGCAGTGGTGACAAGAAGAGTGCGCTGACTCTAAGGAGAAGGGAAGGGCGAGGCTGATGGGGCTGAAACGCATCAGGCCTAATGAGGCCAAGCAGCCCAGGAGGTGAGACGGCAGGACAAACATGCCGTTGATTTAGTTGACAACGTGGAAGGAATGACTTGTGATTACAATGAAAAGCAAGTAAATGGCAAAAGACAACCAAGTCGACTTTGCTCAACTGCTATTCATGCGTACTGTTGCCCAGGGGGGAAAAAAAAAACATCGGTGTGAATATTAGGGACATTGTGATTTTTCAAATGTGCAACTACAAGTACTTCGACTATATTTGAAAACTCTCCGATCGTGATTAACAATATTCGAGATTACCATTGTATTTTTGCAATTATGATATTGTATTTTGATCAAGTATACAAAAACCGAAACTTTTACTGAACAAGGACTATGTTTCATTCAAATACAACACTTGTAGTGCGTCTACACTACAAGTGTTGTATTTGAATGAAACTCAAAAATCGGATTCCTTTTTCACCAAAGGTACAGTATATGCGCTGCTTTATTTGCGTGAACATTACTCTTCAGGGTTGGGGTACATATTAGCGTTTAAATACTTCTAAAATTTTTAAGATGCTATTCATTAGCTTGTCTTTAGCATTTTGCGTTGTGTTAGAGTTAATCTAGTCGACTTTTGCAACACGAAGCTGTGTATGATTAGCTGGCGTGTACGGCTTTATTTCGGATTAGGTTTACAGAAAAAAATTTATATATACGATCCCAGCATGCCACGCGACAGAGAGCGGATCGATCCTCCTGGATTCAATCGTGTCTCGAGTGAGTCAAGCCAATTTATTGTCATCAGCGGTGCTAAATGGAAAACGTGAGGACAACGCGCCCGTGAGGGCCGCCGCGTGAATTACAAGTACGAGGTCGTCAGCACAGCGTGTGCGTTTGTGTGCGTGCTCGTGTGCGTGTGCGTGTGCGTGTGTGTGCACTGTGTTTACAATGGGCTTTGACAGAGTGAAAAGCATACACCCAAAATAAGCTCATGTTCGATGTTCAAAATATATATCTTTTAATACACAAAAACAAGTACATGCAATATTAAATTTTATTATGAAAAATAGATGGGTCAGAAGATGACATCACAAAAAAAGCGAGCGTCTAAAAGTGAGTTAAAGGCCGCAAAGATGTTTGCCGAGAATTTTAAATGGTCTCAAACAGTTTTTCTTGTCACAAAGAAATTTTGATCGGCACTGTTTGGGAATGTCTGGCGAACGTCTTTGCGACTGCTTGCAACATTGAACGAAACCTGACAATAAATAAACATTGGCTACGTGCGCGCACACTTCACCGCTCAGTGAATGATTGAAACGGTTGTTCAAAATATATATCTTTTAATACACAAAAACAAATACATGCAATATTAAATTTCATTTTGAAAAATAGATGGGTCAGAAGATGATATCACAAAAAAAGTTAGCGTCTAAAAGTGAGTTAAAGGCCGCAAAGATGTTTGCCGAGAATTTTAATGGTCTCAAACAGTTCTTCTTGTCGCAAAGAAATTTTGATCGGCACTGTTTGCAACCATTTAAACTGTTTGGGAAAGTCTTGCGAACGTCTTTGCGACTTCTTGCAACATTGGACGAAACCTGACAATGCATAAACATTGGCTACGTGCGAGCACACTTCACCGCTCGGTGAATGATTGAAACGGCGTCACCAATTTCGGGTATCTCAGCTCCTGGGAAAGGATGTCCCAAGGTCGAGGCGCTCTGATGGACAATTTCCTACCTTTAGATTTAAACCCTGACTTTGGAACAACTTCAAGACCCTTACCCAGGATGCTTTGGGTGAAAAGAGTCCGAGCCATATTTTCTTTCAAATAGGTCAGAAAAAATTTTAAATCAATTCTAAAAGAAACGTCAAACCAATAAAGTGATGATAATTGAGGTGACACATGTCATCTATTTAATTCAGTTCGAGGCTTACTGGTAGCTTCCTTCTGCATTCTAAATCAGCGGGAGGCGAGAAAGTGATTTTTTTTTTTTTTTTTGGAGCGATCTGCAATAGTCTAACTGGATAAAATTAGAGAATGGATTAATTTTTCACAGTTAGATGTTCCATATGCCCAAAATATGCATGATAGGTTCATTTAGGTTTTTACAAATTTGATTAATGGATGGATAGTGTTAGTTTTCTGTTGTCTCTGTGATTTATTAAGGTGGTAATTTAATGTATAATACTGCCCCCCCCCATCCCCAACTATGCAGACTACTTAAAGTATACGTATCATGAGACGTGTTTTTAATTACTCGTATAGAAACAGTTCAGTCTTGAAAGACTCTGGCCACCCATCAAGAGTGAAATTAAACGACCAAGTAAATCCTTGATCTGCCAGTTTCTGAAAATGTGTCCAGGAGTAAAGCTGTGCTGAACTGTGTAATGTAACAGTGGGACTAATTTACATAATAAGTGTGACCCAGATTTGTGAAATTAGCCAGTGGCAGCTTCACACACGTCCCAGTCATTTGCAGCCTGGATGGAGAGTGGTGAACATCTGTTCTGGGTGGAACTAACAGGATCTTCGGATGTTGCTGATAACACCACAATGAGCTGCTAAATTTGTTGATGGTCTCTTTCATAACAAGTTGCCATGAGTCCTAAATTTCTAAATATAGCAACACTTGAGTAACGGCTTGCCTGAGTTCCACCCTCAATTGTCATAGTCACAATAGGCATATTCTGCATTTGTATGAGACAGAACCACCCCCCCCAAAACAGTGTGATTTGAAGATCTTTCGCTCAAATCATTAAAAAAAAAAAAATGGGAGCAAGAGTGTTGCATTTACATTTTAGTTTGATGTACTTGCTCATTATTTGACTTTAATTTGAGTTTTGATGATGTAGTTGCCAGTTTCTATCACATTTAATGTTACGCACGCGTCTGGGGGGGGGGGGATATTTGAACATCATCCATGTGTTTTGAGTCTTTTGACAGGAGTTATACAGTGATGGCAGCCATCCCTCTCTGCAAATTATTGGATTGAATGGCGAGACAAATCAGTCTCACACTCATGCTAAATCAATGAAGTGTATGTTGAAATAGTCACGTGACCAGTGATAAAGAGGACTTGATTGATGCTTTATTCAGCAGCGAAAAAGCTTATGGATCAGTAACACAAAAACAATCGTAATTACGCAAACACAGTCTTCTTTTCCGGATATTTCATCTACTGAATGGGGTAAAAAATAAAAAATAAAATACGTCCATGCGAGAAAGTGTCACACACGAGAGTTCCGCTCCTCTTCTTCATTTTCTAATCGGTAGGCTGGCTGGTAGCGCTTTACCCCTCTGCCATCGACCACCTGCAGTGCCGCGTTTCGACACGTGTTGTCCATGCTGCCCAGTGACGTGTACCTACGCCGTAGTAGGGGAAAAAAAAATCATG
The DNA here is from genome assembly GCF_001891065.2 of Hippocampus comes. NCBI lineage: Eukaryota > Metazoa > Chordata > Actinopteri > Syngnathiformes > Syngnathidae > Hippocampus > Hippocampus comes. The sequence goes on along the minus strand of NW_017805539.1, from coordinate 183,692 downwards.
CAGTTAAAGATGGGACTTTAAATGGAGGAGACAATGGATGCAGGGTGAGTGTGTTCTTACCCTTTATCATAAAGAATGCAGTAGGGAACGTATAACGTCCTCAAAAAGGACCAAATGTCGTGATAAGTCCAGTCCTGTGTTGAAAGAAGTCCAATTTTAATGGATTAGAACTGATGTATCATTCTGTGCATAAGAACATTCAATTTCTTTTCTTAATGATACACTGACAATTTTAACTCTGAGCACCGTTCACATGAAATGTCGTCAACAGGAACTCGAACAAGGAGCACCTGTGATGCTAATTGGCGTCAACTACGGTTTTTTATTTCTGTGACTGGGGGCAGAAAAGTCTCTGGTTTGATCATTAGGATGGGAAAGTAAAAACACTGTCTAGTGCCAGCAGATAGCAGCGTTGGGTCTCTTTTGAAAGAGAGCATTATCAAAAACAATGTCGCAAACATGGCGAATCTCTGGAAATTCGACTCTTACAAGCAGCTTGTGATTGTCACATTAAATCTGCGACAAAGAGTGTCAGAAAAGAGAAAACATGACAGAGTTGATTGAAATTTAGAAGTAGAAACTATTACGTCAAGTAAAAACAAACACAAAGGCATGGCATGATGCATGCACACACACTACTAAATACTACTACGACAGAATAGTGTGCAAACAGTTTGTGAAATGTAAAATTGTTACACCTGGGATACTTGTAATTGCACTATTTTGACATTCAAAAGTATATTCTCATTGTTGCTGTTTGTATTTTAAAGAGGAAAATGACGATTCAGTTTCAGGCATCACTAAAGCAAAAAATAATAGCATCAAAGTCACTGTTGTGCATAAAATATGCGCTTTCACCCAAAAATAGTTTTCTGCATTTTTTTTGAGTGAACCCAACTCATGTTCTACTGTGGCTTATTAAAAAATTGAATACATTTTTGTGTGATGAGAGAAGACAATATCTTTTATCTAGTAGTTTCTATGTTTACATATAAATCAATATTCTTGGGAGGTCAAAAATCAGTCAGAATGCTCGACATTGGCGGGCATGCAATACGTTCTCTCTGTCTTTTTTTTCTTTTTTTTTTTTTTAACTGGCTGGCACTGAAAGAGTAACATAGTAAACCGAGGTATAATTTCATCCAATGAAAGATATGTAAACAAGAGTGTCACTGACCAGTAAAGGGTTGACTCTCATATAGGACGGCCAGTCAGGGTCAGTGGGACACATGGGGGTTAGCGTGTGAGAGTAAGGGTCACTCCTCCTGGTTCCCATCAAGACGGCTTTCAGCTCGGGCCTCCTTTCCTGCACCTCGCTAAGCGCCTGCCGAATACTGCCCTCCACAGAAAACAGATCCAGGTCGTATCTGAAGGAGGAGCGTTGCCAGATAGTGTGACTGAGAAGTTTAGTTTGCACAAGATCGGAAAAACAGTGTCGCGTTTGTTCTCATTTGTGCCACGGGCGAGTTAGAGCTTATCTCAGCTGACTTTGGGCTCGAGGCAGGGTACATCTTGAACCGGTGGCCAGCCAAGTAACCAGTCACATACACATTCTCACCTATGAGCAATTTAATTCTCAGAGGCTCGAAACTGTTTTTGGGATGTGTGGGGAAGCCAGAGTATGTGGAGTAGAGATTCAAACCCGCATCCCTCTGAACAGTGGTGCCGAAAGTGGAACTGTTCAGCTAAAAAAAACAAAAAAAAATGTGATCGTAAAAACATGACACCACGCGAGCCATCAGGACACCGCAATTTATTGAAGCCACCGTCAAAGGCTTTTTGTGAAAATTTTATTGAAACAAGGACTGTAGTTAAAAGAAGGTATTTCCCATTGAAAAGTTGGCATGTAATAAGATAAATCATTTGAAGTAAAAAAATTTTAAAAAAAGACAGCAAGTAGTTTTGTTCAATTTTCCATGATGTCCTGTGAATGATCAAGCAGAAGTGTATTGGTAGTTGTATTTTGGTAGGTTTCTAAGTCATTTTTTGTTTTGTTTTGTTCCTACTCGTGTTAACTTGCCCAATTTTTTGTGAAAAAAAAAAAAAAAAGGATTGTGATTTGGATCTTGTGCTGTTTGACAAGAGGGGGCACTGAGTGAAAATGAAGACTGCTATGTTAGCTGCTTGCGCTAGCCACTCTGCCGCCAAAAGTGTTTTCTGTCTTACGTATTCTCCCGTGTGCTTAAATCAGAAAAGGCACTGCTTGCAAGCTTTTCTAAATGCGCTCATTTTCCCATCCACTTCCGTCACTTGCGCACTTTCCACCGGTCACGCACTCTGGATAAATCAGGGACAGCATTAAGCTTCTCAGGACGGCCTAACATTGTTTTAATTTAGTTTCCTGCTCGGACAGCGCGGGTGAAGGCTGCAGAGTACTCGCCGCTCCATACATGAGCGATACGTGATGCGTTCGGTCATAAGGTGATGATTAACTTCCATCGTAGCTATGAAAATTATTTTCACACTCAAAATGTGACATATTTTCCAAATGGATTTCGATGGCATTGACATGTCTTAGGAAAACTCCACTCGACAGAAATTTCAGCCACTGTCAGTTTTCAATGAGTCAACCCTCTTTGGTTGTTGCGCGCACTTGAGCCGGTTCAGCGTGGTGGGTGTGTCAGAAGTCATTATGGGATAATTGGCGTACCTTGAAGGTGTGTATGCCTGGCGTGTTAAAAAAAACAAAACAAACAAAACACATGCACATTTGTGAGAATATAGCCCGATGTTTTTACCTGACATTCCCTGCTAATTTTTTTTTTTCTTGTGTGACAGCACTTTTGTCATTAAAGTTAAAAGTCTTTGAAAATTTGTAACATACTCTTATTATACTGCTAAACTTCTACTTGTATGACAGTAAATAATGTTCAACTGTTACATTACCTTTACAGCGGGCCCTCGCTTTACTGCAGTTTTATTAGCATGAAGGGGATGTAATCTGAAAATGGAACGCAGCGTAATTTATCACTATCCTAAATTTTGCTGTAAATATTTGTATGAAACACTCCTCGGCCATAATTTATTTTTTTTAAAAATCAAATGAAAAAGAGCAAATACGGCATAAGTGTGCTTTCTTGAGCCTCATGATAAAGTACCCTCACTGCACGCAAGTCTGGAAAGTAGTTCAGTACGCCATTCGTAACCCCTCAAACGTCGTATTTCTGCGCCATCCTAAACCGAGGACACGCCGTAATCAAGGTTTTTTTCATCTGGAACCAATCCTTCCAAATATAACTGACCTCAAGGAGGAAATGTTTTCAGTCAAGTCACAGAATGGATTGCGGTCGACCTCACCACTGTAGTCAGTTTGAATGCAGTGTATGGAAGTACTTGAGAGGAGATTGATGACTTCACCTTTTTATAGTATCCTGAAGGAACCGCTCCATTTCGGAGAATGGGGAGACAATGCGAATGTAAAGAGCTTTCACCTTGTCTTTACTGTCGGGGTAGCGCCTGAGAGCAGAAATGGGACATCAAATCAAAGAAATAAGAGCAATAACAAGACACAGATTTCTCGTCACTATCTCCCGGAATGTGTCCGGTGTCATGTTTTCCTTTCAGAATTCTCATTTCATCTCACGTCTCAGATCATTTGTCTTGTCTACAGCTCAGTGTTTCGATGCTCCTTTTTTTTTTCCTTTTACCTCTTCAGCGCCGCGTAGTAGAGATGCAACAGCGCTGTGCAGTCCTTGCCGCCGTTAAAGCCGACGCAGACTTCCTCCGTGGAATACTGATCCAGCGCCGCCTCGACTGTTTTGAGCGCGGACGTAACTTTCTCGCCCAGCGGTGTGCCTGCAGGGAAGGATACCCGCCGCGGGAGATTATTCAAAAATGTCGGTGCGTTTTGTATTACCGATGTTCTCGCTATCACCCCTTCAATCTCAACAGAGGTTTTCATTTAGTTTCAGTTAAAATGCTTTGGGTGAGCTTTCAGTACCAGTCCATGAGACGTCTGCGGAGCCAGACCAGTGACTTTCTTTACGGTGTCCCCCCACCAATGGCGAGTTACATGCCTTTGTTTACAATTTAAAAAAATTTACAAGTAAACATGTCATGCAAAAAAAAAAAAGGCTAAAATAAAAACGTAAACCATTTCATGATTATTTAAAATTAAGGATATGACTCAATTATTTTAATCATGATCTGTCATCAATTTTTTTTTCAATTAATTGAGGATCACAGAAAACAACTGTGATTCAAAAACAGAACATCATTTCGAATTGAAAGTGAAAAAAAAAAACAAAAAAACAAGCATTAATTATGATTCAGTGAGTGATTTGGTCCCTAATGTGTGGGAAAAATTTGTAAAAATGCTTAGAATTGTTTTCCAAAGTAAATGCAAATATTTGCAGGTGTCCTATTTTGATTCAACGCAAAGACAATCCGTCTCCTTTTCTCCTTTCATGGAGGACTACAGAAATCAGCTTCTATTTAAAATGTATAAAACCTGATACATTGCTTACGATGCATATATAATATACAATGCTTTTCCCGCCCCCCATCATGCAGACATTTTATACAGGCACCATTGAGAGCATCCTGTCCAGCTGTATCACTGTGTGGTATGGTGCTTGCACTGTGTCCTGCCAAAAGACCTTGCAGCGCACCGTGAGAACAGCTGAGAAGATCATTGGTGTCTCTCTGCCCCCACTCGTGGACATTTACTACTCCCGGCTGACCCGCCATGCCATCCGGATCGCAGGCGACCCCACACACCCATCCCACAGCCTCTTCAGCCTGCTGCCGTCGGGAAGGAGATTGCAAAGTCTCCGTGCCAGAACCAGCAGGCTCAAAGACAGTTTCTTCCACCAGGCGGTCAGGAGACTCAACTCCCTCCGTGCTCTGCCCAAACTCCCCACCCTCTGCCTCTGCCCGACCCCTGCCTCCTGTCACAGACTATGACCCTCCCCTCATTATCCGTCATCTGCATATTGCATATTGCACAATGCACTACGTCACTTTTATCCTCAATAGCCTCAAGTGCCATTGTTTTATGCTGCTTTTATTGTATATATCGTCTTTTATTGTATATATCGTCTATATGTTTATACTGTTTTAGACTACATTGTCTTTCACTGTTTGCTGAGGATTGAGAGAAATAAATTTCATCCATGCTACATGTCAATGTATGCATATTTGACAATAAAGTTGAACCTTGAACCTTGAACCTTGAACCTGATATGCATCTTAAATTAGATACAACTACTCTCATTACTTAGAAATGTTGATAAGCAGGTTCAAAGTAGCAGTAAACTGCAGTTTAATATGACACATGGAAAGTAATAATTATTATTATTAAAATAATGTGTAAAAATCATTTAAAATATTTTGGTTGACAATCAAAAGGAAATTGGGCATTGTGATTGACGAAGGGACGGGCGTGTTGCAGAAAAAAAACGCAGGGCTCACTACAATCACAAGAACTACATTGAAAGTAATGATGAGTTGCATTTTTAATCATTTGTTTTGATGCCCTCCTTCAAATATTACTTCCTGTGAATCCGGTCCATGACGTAAAAACAAACAAAAAAAACAAAAAAACAAACCCCTCATTATCCGTCATCTGCATATTGCATATTGCACAATGCACTACGTCACTTTTATCCTCAATAGCCTCAAGTGCCATTGTTTTATGCTGCTTTTATTGTATATATCGTCTTTTATTGTATATATCGTCTATATGTTTATACTGTTTTAGACTACATTGTCTTTCACTGTTTGCTGAGGATTGAGAGAAATAAATTTCATCCATGCTACATGTCAATGTATGCATATTTGACAATAAAGTTGAACCTTGAACCTTGAACCTTGAACCTGATATGCATCTTAAATTAGATACAACTACTCTCATTACTTAGAAATGTTGATAAGCAGGTTCAAAGTAGCAGTAAACTGCAGTTTAATATGACACATGGAAAGTAATAATTATTATTATTAAAATAATGTGTAAAAATCATTTAAAATATTTTGGTTGACAATCAAAAGGAAATTGGGCATTGTGATTGACGAAGGGACGGGCGTGTTGCAGAAAAAAAACGCAGGGCTCACTACAATCACAAGAACTACATTGAAAGTAATGATGAGTTGCATTTTTAATCATTTGTTTTGATGCCCTCCTTCAAATATTACTTCCTGTGAATCCGGTCCATGACGTAAAAACAAACAAAAAAAACAAAAAAACAAACAAAAAAAAAAAACAACAAAAAAGGTTGGTGCCGCCCGCTGCTTTATTTCTCTTACCGCTGTTGGCCAACATGTACACTTCAGCAGTGGCGATGGACACCGGGTCCTTCACTAAAGGCACCACGCTTCCCTTAGGCAGCTCCTCGATCAGCTGCGCCCGAGCTTTGTCCACCTCCTCCTGGCTGTCCGAGTCCAGCACCAGCCTGACTCGGTGGTAGTTGCTCAGCCAGTCAGGGTAAGAGCCGAGGGCCACCTTGTGGCCCCAGGAGGCCTGCAATTTGGTGAGCAAGGGGGCAATCCCGGCCTCATCCTCAGCCACAAACACCTAAAAACAAATCCGAATTTATAGAACAGACATTATTATTTGGAAACAGATATGATCATGAGGCTTACCTCACGAGTGTGAAACGTGGTTCCTGAACTCGCAAAGAGGTGCTCCAACCCATGAAAGGCTCTTTCCATTAGAGATGGGATTCCTGGGAAGATGTATACATTACGCACGCTCACCTGTGGAAAAAAAAAACAACAACAAAAAAAAAAAGAAAAAAACAAAGCATAATGGCTTTAGCTGTAATTAAAAAAAATCTTTTTATACTTGTGGTTTCCATCATCAACCACAAGATTGTTTTTAAAAAATTGCTGGGTGTGATGTTGGGTTGGAATATAATTAGAGGCCTGAAACAAATATGACACTGTCATTTTAAGAAGCATCGACCTGCATTTCTGTCAACAAGCATGCAAAGCTGGGGGTAAGATGATTTTATTCTCACTGTGGAAGGTTCAACTTCAATCGTAAAAAAAATATATGTTGAAACGAAGAAAAAAAAAGTGTGTTTGCTGTTCACACAGATTTTGCATGCTGGTCGCATTGCTTGTGATCGATCAAGGCTGCATCGCAATTGGCTACAAGCATACAAGTGGTGGAGACCGACCTATATATGAGGGTTTCTTTTTTTTTTTGTTTTGTTTTTTACTTTAGATGCTCTGAGGATTTTCTCCATGGGAAATATAGGAGAGCGCAGGAAATGTACCATGAAGTTGGAAATGATAGAAATGGAAGTGTAAGCAAAAGAGGCAACATTTTTTTATGACCACTTTTGACTCACACACATTCAAAGCATGTGTGTGCTTAGGAGTGCTGTCTATTAACTTCCTTTCTAATGGAGGGAACAAGATCAACATCAGTGTGGTCTGCAGTATGGCACTTAAGAGAATACCTTGTATAATTTGATTATTGTTAAATGTGTCATGAAGCTACACGGGGACGATTTTTCCACATCGACTAATGTGCCCGTGGATGCACACACACCACTCAAGTGTAGAAATAAATTGGCGCGATGGCTGCAAGCCATGAGAAAACGGTCCAATTTGGTATTACTTCTAGAGCTGAACGATTTTGAAAAATAATCTAATTGTGATTTTTTTTTCTACCATTGCGATTGAGATTTAATATGCAATTTTTTTCCAAGGTCCCTCTTATGTGTTTTTTTTTTTTTTTTTTTTTTTGTGACAAACGCAGGCAAGCAGAGGCAAGTATGCAAAAAAAAACATTCAGTGATCACCCACCAATGGATAGCGGAGAGGTTTTCCTGTCTGAGCATCTGTTCCGAAGTTGAGTTTGGCTGATCTGGGCACCATGGCCATCTTCATGGCCGGGCTGCCTTTGTCCACCACCCCGAAGAATTCCTCCACCAGCCGTGAGAGCTCAGGGTGGGGATAGACCTCCTCCTGGAAGGCCATAGCAACGCTCTCAAAGGTGACGTCGTCATGGGTGGGCCCGATGCCTCCGGAAGTGATGAGGTGGGTGTGCTGGGAAGAAAGGAGAGCCACTTCTTTGGCGATGACCTCCTGGACGTCCGGGATGACTGTTATGCGCTGCACGGACACGCCGAGCTTCCGCAACGCTCGCGTAAGGAAGGCACTGTTGGTGTCCACCGTGTGGCCCTGAGAGAGACAAGATCAAAGATGGCTGTCAGAGACCATGACTTAAATGATGACTTCATGGTCTTGCTGGATCAAATTCAAACATGGGGGCATGACATTATGACATTGGACTTTCAAAGATGTGTCACAATCATGTCTTGTAATAGAATTAATGGGGAATTATTTAAAATCCAAGAACAGCTGTCAGATTCTCAGTTGTAAAACGCTGATCAAATAGGGTAATATCCATCCATCCTTTTTCATGAAGGCCATACATGAGATGGATACTATCCCGGCTGACTGGGTACATGCTGAACTGGTTGCCAGCTAAATGTGCACATACATTCTCACATTACCACCTCTGGACAATGTAGTCTTCAAGTTTTAGGAACGTTGCAGGAAGCCAATTCTAAAAGATCCAACCTCTGTTCCTCTGGAGCTTCACCTTGAGTATCTCATCCCCGATGATGAGGATGGCCGCAGTAGGAGCCTCTCCATTAGCCGCGGCAGTGGACATCGCTACTTTGCCCAGCTGAGCTGCCAGTCTCCTCAAACGCACCACCGGCCGACTCAGCTTCAAAAAACCTGGGCTACGAGACACAACAGGAACATGTGAGTGCATACATTCATCAAGCATTTTATACAGTACACACCCGTGATTTAATGAGATTCAAAAGCTCTGCCTGAACACAACTGTGTTTATGTTTGTGGTTCTTTATTGCAGGGGCGGCTCAGTGATCGAGTGGTTAGTGCGTAAACCTCCCAGTGCAGAGGTCGTCGGTTCGATCCCAGCTCCGGCCTTCCTGTGTGGAGTTAGCATGTTCTCCCCATGCCTGCGTGGGTTTTCTCTGAGTATTTTTGTACAACATTGATGGTTTCTATAACTCCAATATGAGAGTGGTGGTATTCGGAGGTGGATTAAGTCATTTACATCCCCATTAAGGCCCAGTTACCAAATGTAGGGCTGTCACTGTATTTTGGTCACCTAATTTAGCTCCAAAAGCATCTCACAGGTTCAAAATTGGTTGTTCTGAGACACACGAGAGGATCCAAATTATTAGAAACGCCTCTCGTTACGATGCACTCACCGCAGTAAGCGCCATTCAACACCGAATAGTTTTGTAGGCATCTCCTGTACTAGATCTCGTTTGATTAGTGCTGTGAGGTACCTAATGCTGTGGCCAGTTGGTGTATGTAGAACATGGAATTTGAATCTTACATCAACATGAAGAATCCATCGGGAGTGTCTGTAATTATTACACAGCTCAGCCCTCCTTGCGTTTCTTAACGGATCCTACAAGGAAGAACCTTGGAAGAGAGACATCGAAGGGAATAGAAGTAAATTGTGCCATATATATGATCAGGAATCGACATCGAAGGGAATAGAAGTAAATTGTGCCATATATATGATCAGGAATCAGATCAATTATGATGTCTTTTCCTTGGGCTCCTACATTTGGAATTGTTGGCAGGGTGACTTTCTAGACGAACATCAACTCCAGTGTGACTTCAATGGCTTCTCGTGTAATCTGTCTCCTTGCTCCGAGTTACACGAGCCAGAGGTAGCATATTAGCAATGGGCACGCCAACTGATAAATTGTCATTTTGTTTCGTTTGAAGCGCTTTATTACCTCACTCTGCTCGCGAGTAATAAAATGAACTATCTTGTGTGTGTTCAGAGTTACTAAATATACTCTATGAATACAATACTTACTGACGTTGCATGTGTTCCTTGCCGAGCCAGCTGCGTCACGTCATTCAACTGACAAAACCGTCGCCGTCCAATCATGAAGAAAGAGCACGGGTCTTTTTTGCAAGGAAGCCAATCAAATTGACGAAGGCGGGTCTTAGCGTGGAAATGCGGAAGTAAACAACAAAGGTCCGGTCTTCCGTTCATGTGAGGACTATGGAAGCGAAGACTTGTAAATTATTATAATTATATAAGACGACCATAAGACTATTTGCAACAGTTCTGACTTGTGACTAATTAACATTTCGTTCGACCATCCCCAGTTACGACAGATTGGTTTCGAACATTGACTACGACATTCGCGCTTATTTTACTCGATTAACCTTGAGCGCCTCTTTTGGTCGGAGGCGCTACGACACGATTTCGACCTTCTAAATATTCATTGTTCTGTCTGGAGTAATTTGCGAGGCCTGCGGATGGCGCAATGCATGCAATGTGAAATTTGATCATGTTATTCCTCAGCGAACTGGCTTCAATATGGAACTTTTAAATTAAAATTGAAATTAAGAAAGATGAAATATCATAAATATTTGCAGGAAAAATACATTATGGATTTTAATTAACCGTGATAAAAATAAAATGAACCATATGCGTATCCACACTGCAAATTTCAATAATCTATCATAATAAATCATCATTTTTTTAAATTTAAACTTGAATTAGTCAATCTTTCAAGACTTTGACCACTTTTGCTGTCACTATATACTGCAATTCCTTTAAACGTCAAAATAGTCATTGTTCGACTGAACTTTTTATCTATTAAGAATCCCCTTCAAAATAGATTATATACTGTATGTATTTTATATACATAACATGTATGTTTTAATTGAAAATAAATAGATTCAAAGATTTGGGATATTTGGGTTTACATGCGGTGATTTCCGTGCTAATTTTGAACGTGGTTACGCTAAATTAATGATTTAAAAAAGATGAAAAAGCCACCATTCACAGCCAATTTGAAAATCAAGATGAACAATGACGATAAGCAGATGTGCTCAGTCAGCGGTGACCCTAAGGAAACTTTCAATGTCTTCTTTTTTTCCGTGTTGTGCAACTCTTGTTCGCATTTTCAATGAAGTGCGCGATGGGATTTCTGCTATTACGCAATCTGCCTGTTCAACCAGGTGTACGTTGCGCACGCGCACACGCACTCGCGCGCTGATGACGTCAGGCCCTTATTCGCGGAAGTTGTGACCGTGTTGGGAGGAGGAGGAGGGAGGAGGAAGGGAAGGGGGAGGGGAGGCGACGGGAGGGGCGGGGGCAGAAAAGCGAGAGGAAAGAAGTACAAGTCACATCTCTTATGAACTTAATAAAAAAAGTTGGTGGACGTTCCGACCTTCCACCTGCTGTCCCATTTCATGATATTAGACGTGAGTGTGTACAACGGCGGCGGAAGTTCTGCGGGCAGGAAGAGGCATAAGGAGGAAGAGAGCTGGTCATTTCAAAGTTGACCACTTCTCTCTCTCTCTCTCTCACTCTCTCGCTCTCTCTCTTTCGAGACACTTTTTCTGGACTCGGAATGTGCAGCGGTTGTTGTGCATGTCCACACACTTGAGTTAGTTCCGCTCTGTGGGTGCCAGTAATGGCCACCTGGTCGCCGTGAAAGTGACTCAGGCGGGCTAAAACGTTGAAGTTTTCAGCTGTCATTTGCATTGAAGGTTGAAGTCACAGCATTTAACCGCATTATCCTTTAACGCTAGACGAGTCAGACTTTTATTAGTCAGTGGCAAGTCAATTGAGTGGCCTGAGTTTTCCATTATTGCGCTCAAGCCAGTCAGAGCAGAGTTGAAAAAGAGTTTTCTTGGACAATATTTCAAATGCAGCTCCATTCACAAACAGACAGAGACAAATCAGTTCGATATGATCTTGTGTACATACCATGACAGAATTTGTGTAATGTTAGCTTTTTGGTTTTTTGTTTTTTTTGGAAAAACAAAGCTTTGGCATCTGATGAGATGAAGCCGTGTTTGAATAATAAATACTGATGTCACAAGGGATGCCAACACTGTAAATCTGTACACTACTTTTTATAAAAATGCACTGATACTATGGCATTGATACCACAGCCTGACCTGTTGACATCTTTGGACAACATGAACAGTTTTAGGGCTGAACAATTCATCGCATTGAAATCAGCATTGCATTGTTCAGATTGCAAGGGCTGCAATTATTTATTGATATCTAGATAAGTTCAGTCCGAAAGAAGCACACTCCACATTTTTACTTGTTTTCATGCAATATGAAATGTTGAAATGATCAAGCCACAGATTTGTTTGCATTATTATTCTAATCTGATTTACGACTTACTGATTTATGTTGACATCAGTCTTGTTTAGTAGAATTGTGTGTATGTTTCCAACTCTAATTCAAATACATAAACTGTCTTTCATATTAATTCATGGTTTATCTGCCTGTATTTTAGTATAAGACAAAACAATTATTGTATAATTGATTTATTGCTTGTGCTTGTTTAAATAAAATACAATCTCATTCACCATATTTTAGGGGGAGAAAATGGCAATTAGATAATTTTTCTCACTTTACTGCACACTGAACCACGTGAAAGAAAAGTAACTGCAAAAAGGAAGTTGATGTAATTCAGATCAAGGCTATAAAAAAAATATCTCAAAGTGGAAAATGTATGGTTCCGCTGATACTTACAGGTAGGGGAGAACCACATAGATTTCATTCCCAGCAATATTTTAGTACATATTAACATTTTATGAGAAAAATCTACAAGCAACTTCATCTGAAATACATACAGGATTCTTTGTTAAAAAAAAAAAGTGGTTCTGCCTGAACACACGTTTTCTTTAAATTTAAGGAACTTGAAGACACAATTCAACAAAGAGGAATAGTGTACTGTTTTACAATCAAAGTGGCATTGGCTGGTTTGAGTTCGCTTGAAAAAGAGGAACATAAGAGTCACCACTTTCTTGCATCAGAATTCAGTGTCTATATTCGTCCTGTCAGTTTGAATAACATTTAGTTTTGATTGACGCTGTCTGGCAAGCGCTGGCCAGAAGCGTTAAAGGCACCATGAAAGTGTCAGAATGTGTTTTCATACATTTCTAAGGGCCGAACATGTGTTGTTATTGATTTGCATTACATCACGACCACCGGGGAACTCTTGTATTGATCCAGCCTGTAGAGAAAAAATATATATATATCTTTCTCAAAGGACACGCAGTTGTATCAATAAGTAGACTAATAATCCATTCTGACAAAAAGACTCTCTTGTAACTTTCATCAAAAAGGCGAAGGATGTAATCAGTTGTTGTCGTGTGAATATTTTTTTTGTGATGTTCATAAGGAGACCGAGATAAATCATTTCACAACTTTCTCACCATTAATGTACAACCCCCCCCCCAAAAAAAAGATGTTTTCAAGAGTTGAAGTAAAATAAACAACAGAGATGTTGTTGTTGCGCAAGTCAACAGTGCACACCCTCTTTGGTGGGGATGTGGCTGCGTTCAGAATAGACCATAAGCGCGGCAACGCATTAAGAATTTCCGGCGGAAAGGTTAAGTACCGTACAAGTTTCCGCTGTCCGTATGTTTCAAGCTACTGGGATGCCATCTGATGGAAATTCTTTCAATGTGTGATAACCGTAGGTTGTGTGATAGGGTATTTTCAACAGTTGTGATGTTGGTCTTTTTCAATGCTGATATTTCATCCGCGGTTGTTACTTTTGAAAAGATAAAAGGGAGAGCGTTTCCTGTTATGTTCAGCGATTCAGCTCTGCTTTTTATTTTAACACGTTGAACCTGGTATTACAAAAGAGATGGAAAGAAAGATGATTAAGCCTTGCAAGTCTTGAGTACACACAGATTTGCATGCACTGTGAAACTGAGAATGACTGATAAAATATGGATTCTTTGCACTGAAATTTGGATAACTGCAGATATGAAACTTATTATGGCATTTAATGCAACGTTACGTAATTCCAGCAGGGAATAATGGGTGGGTAATCTTTGAAGAGTTTGAGGCTGCTAATTGTTTGCCACTGTGTTTGTCTGGAGACCGGAAGTTAGTACGCCTCTTTGCCCCAAACACGCATTGACATCATATAGACGTTTTTGGGTTTTTTGAGGGGTTTTTTTTTTTTTTTTTTGCTTTATATCACAAAAACCTAGCACATGAACATGGATGTGTAGACTTTTTATATCCACTTTATGACAACCAGCCAATCGGCGGTCAGTGCGCTGCAAGCTAGCACGTGAAGCTCATGTTGGGCAGTTGCTTGACTGTCAGCACCCATTTTTGAAAACTGGTCTGTCGCAAAAGTGTCGCAAAAAGCCAAAGGAACAAACAAACACACACAAAAAAAACCGTTCACAGCTACTCCTTTGATCATTGCTGAAAAGCGCTGCTGAGCTAAGCTAGCATGCTGATGTTCAACGCTCAAACTTTTATGCAACTTTGGGGGATATATTTCTTCCCCCAAATCGTCTCAGTTTCTGAATTGTACAACGCTTTGGAGCGTTGTAGATTTGAGGATGCAGCTGCAGGATTGTTTTGGCATCAGGTAACATAACTAGGGATGGATACCAGTATTTACATTTATTTGATTCACCAAGTGGATGGATTTGGGTTAAAATCTCTGCTCGGGTTGTCCTATGTATGTTGTAAATTGATCGTAGGTACGAATGTGAACGGTTGTTTGTCTACACGTGCGCTGTGCCAAACTGGTTTAGACCGAATCAACGAGAAACAAGCGACGCACTCCATTTTAACGCTCATCAAGACAATTTCCCAGCTTCGCACAATCACGAAACTCTTAAAGATCAATTAGCTTATGATGCCCCTCCCCAATCGGAACTCCTTTTGTTTATTCCCAAATGTATTGTTTCCAAATAACACGGATGGAATATTCCAGGTTGAGACCAACGACTGCAAGTCAACTCAAATCTGTACACAAGCCAACAGTAAGCTTGTGGTTATGGTTCACCACTCCCGCTGCGTGTATCCATGGAGACAAAAGCACAGCTAAGTTCACCACAAAGAGATGACGGACAGAATATTGTGGAAAGAGATTGAAGGGTACACGGGATGATTGAAGCCGCTCTAGGCAGCCAGCCCGAGGGCTCTTATCAGGGTCAGCCACACCACTCGCTGACGTGATATTATATACGGTCAAACTATCGACGCTGATGAAATGAAGAAGGCGACAACTGATCCAAAAAAAAATGGGAGATTCGGATGTGTCAACAGTCAAACAAACGGCGTACAGGCCCAAAGCAACGGAGACAGACAGGCGGCAATCTTCAGATACTCGAACGCAGAAGTGGACTCAATCCAAAAATCCACTTGATTAAAATTGGACCTGTCCAATTGAGCATCCGTCAATCAGTGAAGGTTTCCCTCCTGACTCCTGACTGACGGGACCGTGTGACATTTGAGATCTCTTCTGCTTCCTTTTTGGCAAGTTGTGAGTAAGAGTGCGATGCCATCAATCGCAAACGGCGGCGACTTGCTTGCCATAAACTTGAGGACTCGTCAACAGGATGTAATACAATTTGATGTATTCGTCTGTCAGTGTGGGTGTATTGTGGCGACAGAATGCAAGTTTGTTTTCAAGGTCGGAGCCCGCAGTCGTCGGTGTCGACCTCAAACAATGGGCCGCAGCTGAATTTCCCCCAGCGCCGCTCAGTCGCTGCCTGAGTGTCATGTTTATTATTTTTAATTGGATGCACAGTGGAGCCTTTAAGATCCCACGTAGCCATCTTAAAACCGTTATTATACTCTCACAGGCAATTTTTTAAATAAAATGTTAAAAATCAATTGTCGTGGCTGGGTGATTAATGATAAATTAATTTCAATTTAGTAGTCTTGCTGATTTTATTTTTAACAGCTTGCATAGATCAAATCACATTCACCGCTGACACGCACTGCTTCCAATAACAAAATGGCTGCGAACGGGGAGGAACACACGTCGCCAACGAAGCGACATGAATATAGTGTCCATTCTGTGCATGCATGTTTTGACGAAAGGGCCTTTTTCCAAGAGGAAGCAGTTGTTTTCGTGATCTGTAAATATTTCTGGAAGTTGGTGCGACTCAATAATGAAGCGGGGAAAAACCTCGGGGCCGAACAGTTTAGGATGAGGAGAAATTATGCAAATCCTAGCAAGGGGAAAACAATAAAGTTGGATTTATTTCTAAATTGGGACTCCGGTGGAATGTGACTTCATTGTAATTACAACTTGAACATCCTGACCTTACTTTGTAGTTAATGATGATAAAATACCTCGAGCCACATTTTCTACAGAAACATAAAAAAAAAAAGACTTCCAAAGTAGAGAGATTAATAGTGTCGATTAGAGAATGCAGTATCATGCAAATGGTGGGTGCATTGTGGCTTTACAATGGAAGAACTTGAAACACAAACATACTCCACCAGGAATGAAGAAGTACTTCCCGTCCCCTGCTTTTTTTTTTTTTTTTTGCAGCTACTGCAATGTTCAAAATTGTTTCTGCTTAGAACAACATGATGATGATGTAAACGCCTAATATAGCAAAAATGCTCAAAATTATCAATAGAATACCACAAAAGAATCTCTTGAGACTACAATCATGACAACAATGTTCACGATGTGTGTCAAAAATGACTTTTGAGAACATTTAAAGAATTTGAAATACGCCTCATGGTCCAAAAAAAATACTGTACTTAATTTCTCTATGTTCTGACTGTCTGTGAGGATGTGAAGGCGATTTAATGGGATTTGTGATTGAATCAGTCAATCGGTGGGTGGCGTTTGGTGAATACGCTAATTGATAGCTAACATGAAGGCTGTCAGTTAGCCATAGCGGGTCACGAGTATGTTTTCAGATGGCATGTGTAACACCGCTTTTATTATACATGAGGATAGACTGATATTTTTTATGTAACCATACTGCAGGCCTCATTTGTCGTCAATATTTACATGTGCTTGAGGCTGCGCTGCTAACTAACCGCACAGACACAACAACCTTCTCACCTATTGCTTACAGCAAGGTGTCGATATTAATGCCAAAACGTCATTGGCAGTTAGTTGGTTCGACCCCGTGTTGATTGGATTAGTTAATCGAATTGTAAATGTTGCAAGTAAAAATTAAGGAAAAATTAGGAATGCTCAGTCCCATTTTGTTTTTAGTTTATATACCGGTAGGTAAGCGGTTCGGAAAATGTCTGGGTGGATTGATAATCCAGTCCAATTTGGGGATTTCCCTGTGTGTTAATCAAAAATAATTAGCACAATATTTACCCTTTCAGAATGTTGCATACCAACATGCCTGACAATGAAAGGTTTTTGTGACACATGTTAAAAAAAAAAAAAAAAAAAATCACTTCAGAAATCATATATAACCACTTCCGTTTCTAATCGAGAGAGTTCTCTGTTGAGATCTATATTTAGATGTGTGAGTGAGATGCCTACTTTTTTGTTGTTATTGTTTTGTTTTGTTTTTTTAATATCACAATTTTACCACTTTTTTTTTTTTTTTAAGGTTTGAAAATAATTTTTAATTAGTGAATTTGTGACTCGGAGTTGATCCAGGATATCCGGTGTTTGGGGAAGCACGAGGCGCTTGAAGTGAGGGGGACGATGTAAGAGGAGAGAGGCAGGAAGGGAATGGGGGGGCGGGGGGGGGCAAACCCAAAATAGCCGGCTCACATGTTTGCAGTGTGTGCCGTGAGACGGGCAGATGGGTTCTCTTGCTGAATGACTGGCTTCCGAATTGAATTTTCTTTACCATGGATTTGCTGAAGTCAAATTTCTTACAGGAAAACGAACAAAAAAAAAAAACCAAAAGTTTTCTAAGACTAAAGAAAACTCAAAATTGTAATGAAGTCTATCAAAAGTTACATTCTGAGAAAAATCAAACCTACAATTTGAACTTTTAAAGGTCAGGCCTTCCCGACTTGCACCAAATTACAAAACAGCTCGATGTTGGTGTTTGAATTCCCAAGTCTGTATATTTTGGGTTATGCAAAGCATTAGTTGTATATAACCAATGGGAAGTTCATCCTCAAACTTCTATCATTTTGTTTGCGCCACAGGTTGCAGCTTTAGAGCGCCTCGCGGTCTGTCGCGAGTGCGCGTACACCACCGAGAGAGAGCGGACGTGATGCTCATTTAAAAATGTGATGTTATGAACCATACGTATTTCCTTGATTGTTTGACAACACAGTTTTAATGGCGCATGCAGGAGAACCCTCAGATTGTCATCATGAGGAAAAAAAAAAAAAGTCCGAATCGTTATAAAATGGACTCTCGGCACAGCAGCGACAACGCAGATCATCTTGTTAAAATTGGTATGAGAATTATGAATGCACTAGCTCTCTAATGCGGGGCTGTTCACAACTGTTTGATCTCATGCTGACAAGCTTGCAGCTGCTCATCTCCTGCGCGCACAGAGCCAGTGTGTTGTCGGGCGTGCCAAAACAGAAGCATCCTACACATGCGCTCCTTTCAGTTAATTCCCATCATTCCAAAGCCCGTGTTCTGACACGCTTTCTGAAGTATTGCCTCTCTGTCGCGCTTTTTGGCTTCATCTCACTCTCTTACTCTCACCCGCTCAGTTGTTGCGCTTTCGCCGCTTAACATGACATCTCCAGGCATGATCGGCTTCCCATGGCGCCACTTTTCGCAGTTCCACCGGAGAACAATTCATGCTGGGAGGCGAGAAGCCACACGTGGGGCAGCAACAGCGGCGGCGGCGCATGCGCTTTGACTGGCTCGGCGACTTACTTGTTTGTCTGTCTTGCGCTCATGTGCACTTTGGTGTTTTTAGGGTGACAGACTCACAGGCAGCCAATGGAATATGTGGTAAGGCACACACAATTGCAGAAACACAAAGGGCGCACTGTGGTAGAAAGGGTTGGCTAAACATGCCTTTGGCAAATATTTAACAGAAATGTCACCTGTATAAGAACCAACACTGAAAACAACCATTAGACAAACTTACAATAAGTGCATGAAGTCGGAGTATCATGAGGGATGCAATTTTGCAAAGTCTGAATTTTCCGAAGTAAATCTTGAAATGTTGGTTTCAGCAGGTTAAAATGATTTTTTAATTATTAATGGGAATAAATGTGATGTCCTGCAAGACTCTTTTTGTATTCATATTATTTTATGAAAATACTTGTTCATTGAGAAAAAAACTTCATTTTACCAAGCAAAAAATAAAAAATAAACAAGAGTCAAATATTATGAGAAACTCAAAATTATGAGAATGCATTGTAATATTGTGAGGGGGAAAAAAATAAACATTTTATGATAAAGTCAAAAGATTGTGAGGGAAAAAAATCCGATGAGACGAATAATGAGGTTATGAGGAAGAAACAAGAAAAATTGTAATGTTACAAGAAAAGGCTTCAAATGAATTAGTTAAAGTACAAGACAACAAAAAGGATCATCGTAATTTTGGCCACAAAAGGAGCAGCAGTGTGGTAATGTTGATGTTCAAATTATATTTTCTTGTACATTCCAAATTATTTTCCTGAAATGTGTTTAAATGCATTATTATCGTAACTTTTTTTTTTCTCAGAATGATCTGACTTTAATCCTGCCGTGTCTTTTACTTTATTCGCGTAGCTTTTTCCTGATCTTTTTTTTTCTTTTCAGCTCGGCCCCACTACTCCTTTTGTACACCTGCGAAGTGTAAATTTGTCAAATGAGTGAGCGTTTTAAGGATTTAAGAGAACCCTCCTGCAGTTCATCACTTTCGAATATGATAAACGAATCTAATAAAGGGGCTGCGTGATGAAAGCAGGAGAATCGAATTAGCCTTGTAGATAGTTCCAATGCAGCCATACTTTAAACAGAAATGTGATGATTTCAAAGTGGTTATCATTCATTTTTATCGTTTTTTTCATAGCTCATTTGGTGGGTATCCCTGCATGGATTACATTGAAAATGTTATGAAACGGCTTCCCTGGCAGATGAATAACCGACATTTGCATCCTTAAAGCACCGTCCAATCACCGACCGCTGTAATATGTCACAGTATGTTGGTTTTGGTCAACCCGTCGCCACAGTGTGTCATGTGTTTCACAGTTAACAGGTATGGTGGGGGCGAGGTTGCACTTCTATCTTCCCCAGTCACTAAACAGGTCACCAATCATATCACAAAATGATCTTACAAGCTGCAGACAAGTTCCAGGATTGGCGTCACAGAAAATATATTTCAAAACCAAACTATCAAATGTTCCTCCTTGAAGCAATGCCCCCGGAGTCTTAAAACATTTTACCAGCCGCCTCTGCCACCTCTTGCTGCTCTTATGGGCGCATTCTTCCAGGATTTTCCACAGCTCCATTCTCACGCCCATCTTGATTTCATCCACGTCTTCAAAATGGGTCATCGTGATGACCCCTCTTGAGGTTAGAAAAGAAAAAAAAATTATACGGAGAGAGTTTGGCTAGGTTAGGAGTTTGCTGTAGCGTGGCAATACCAGGAACTGACAGATGCTCAGGGAAGTGTGAGCAGCCTAGTCCTGCTGCAAATCAGGTTCTGAAAAACATCACGGTCTCATAGTACTGCAATTACAGCTCAAAAATATATTATTTCGAAACGTTTCATTAATTTTTTTTTTCCCCCATGGAGTGCAGTCTCTTTTATTTTTAAACATCATATCATTTTGGTCAATTCGTTGATGTAAAATGAAAATGAGTGAGTTTTTCTCAATAAAATCAAATTGTAGTACCCCCCTAAGACGACTTATTTTTCAACAAATGAATCGCTACTTCTGTGCTCTTCTCCGATTTGTGAAGTAACGTCAGAGCAGAAACGAGCTGATGTTGGTCACGCTGTCAAGTTATTTCACCAGTTGTAGACGCTCTAACGCTCGTTATATTAATATAGTAACGGCACCTTGAATTTGTCAAGGAGTGATAATTGGCACTCTGATAAATGTGAGATCGTATTGGAAAAGTGCTCTCGTGAAAAATCCAAGCAGCTTTGACTTTTTGAAAGCGCAATATGCCAATCGCTGAGCAAAGCCAAAGCCGCAAGATCTATTTGTAGGCGCGCCGGTCGATCAACCGGGGCCCACAGCAAAGAGGAAATCTCATAGTTTGTGTTTGAAATATCGCTTTTGTCACAGCAGTCCCGCAACCTTTCTGACACACTTCCTATATCCCAGTAGATAGACGCCACACCAGTTGTGCCGCGGTACTGCAGCGCCTGTCGTGTCATTTAAGGACTCCCGCGGAACCACTTTGGGTGACTTCCTCTGCTTTCCGCAACACTGCTTTCTCACGCTTGAACGGCAATCTCTGCTGCTCGCGCTCCTGAGAGAATAGCACTAACGCACAGTGTCGCTACCTTACGTCGAGGAGGGCGAACTGTCTCCATCCTGTCTCTTTGTCTTTTCTTTCATTCTCAGCTTCTCGGGTTACCAAACATGAGTAACGGAGGCGCATCGGACAGTCGACCCACCCATTCCAGCCCTTGTTTCCTCACTTATTCCACATCTCCATCTCCCCGCGGAGAGCTAATGTGCAGCGCGAGCATCCTGCTGAGCATACACATGTACACAGCTAAACTGAGGTTGCGGGGAGGCGGGTGGAGGGAGGCGGGGAAACAGGATGAGAGGAAAGGAGGGGTACTGTATGTGTGTTACAGAGATAGAGAGAGAGAGGGATGCTGAGAGACGGTGAGGGCAAGAATAGGAGGCAGCGTCACCCGCCTAGACATGGAGGGAGGGGGAGGGCAGACAGAGTGGAAGTGGAGGGGGAGAAGAAGAGCACAATGAAGTAGTGCCATTGTCCGCCCTGGCAGCGCTGCCATTCCACCATCTGCCCCAAGTGAGGGAGAGTGTGAATGGGGGAGCGGAGGGGGGGGGGGAGAGAGAGAGAAGAAGCAAAAGAAGTGGAGAGGACAGTCCAACACACAGGAGGACAAGAGGAAAGATGGAGACGCGCAGCCGACGGTGACTTTGTGAATTAACCGAACGAAAGACGTTTTGATTCTTTATTTTTTTTTTTTTAGGGAGTGGAAGGACTTGAAGGGAAGGAGAGGACGAATGAGCGGCGAACATGACTGTCATGTGAATATGGACCGCAATTTGTTTTTTAAACTCTTTGTACAGAAAAGAACTAATTCCGCTCACTCGGTTGTACTTTTTCATGTTGAGCTTATGATGTTCAAGTCGACCAGTGTGTTGTTGCTTACAGTCTTTTGAATATTCAGGTTGTTTATTTTTTATGCAAGTTTTCTGAACCTCAGTGTTGTCGTACAGGCTTGTTGTTAGGTCCGTTTACTCTTACTTGCCAGACATTGCCCTAGTTGGAGCCGGTCGCATGCCGCCAACATGGCGTGTCAACATTGATTGGCTTTTATGGTCGGCGCGACGCCGCTCCAACTTTGATCATTTCCTGAAAGCTATTGATCTTTCAGGGGGGGGAGTTTGGTCCTCCTGTTCGGTGAGACAAAGAAATAATGATGTGGAGTCATCAACGTGATGATTAGCTGCAGTCGTGTGATTCCACCGCGCTCTTTGTCTGCCAACTCTTTTTCTGCCGTTGTCAGGACTTACTCGGCAAACCTTCTCAACAGGCATCTCTTTTAATCGTCTGTTGCCATGGCAATGGCTTGCAGCTGCAGACGGAGCGAGATGTAAAGTTTTTTTCTTTGTCTGTATGACTTGTTTAAAACCGGTGCTTCTCCATTCTTTAATTGCATCCATTCAGGGGAGATGATGCAGTCCCCTTTGGATTTGTGATTGTGTACAGTTTTTCGAAAATTGGATGAAAACACTGACTGCCTTTTGTTTTCATGCGCGAGACGGACCCCGTCTGTGCTGAGCTCACCAGTCTCAGAGAATCAGGGTTGCTTCAGGTCACCCGTCTCCCCCCAGCCCCCACCCCCCTCCCCGCTCGCTGTTTTGCGTTCACCCTATGGCGAGTCTCAGTCGCTTCCTTTGTCCTGATCTCACCTTAAGTCAACTGCGGCGAACCTAAATCCCCATCAGTCAAACTGACGTGCCGTTCGGGGGGGGGTTACGCCAGGATAAATTAGATTCACAAACTCAGTTTGGACATTTTGCCGTGCATGGCTGCCTGGCCTTGACGCGGCTAATTAATGATTAGTAAAATATTTGTGGCAGGTTCCCCGAATGACTCGCTATCCCCCCTCGTGTATTGCGGGTCTTCCCTTCTGAAGTCACCTCGCTTAACCCGTCTCCCCCCCCCTGTACGCTTGAGCATCCGTTTGTGCAAGGATCTTTCAGTTCGGTTCTGTACGTCCAGACCCAAGGGGACGACTTGAAATAATTGACTCTTGTTATGTGTGTGGCAGTGTCTTGTACTGTCCACGTATAGATGACTCAGGATTTCCACTCACGTTTCGTGAGTCATCTCCACTGAAGTCACCTGACCTCCCCTGTTTCCTGTGTGCGCTCAAGCATCCTTTTGGCAGCACACGACTCTTGGAACCCTTCAGTTGTGCTCGTTTGAAGAAGTCAGTACGGGTTGAACCTTTTGTAATCTTTTTATTTTATTTTATTTGTTTTTTTGAAGAACAATCCATTTATATGTGGGGCTTGTCAGACTGTTTGGTTTGGCCTCGGCGACCCCTTGGCGGTTGACCCCCCGGTGGCCCTGAAAGCAGGGTGACTTTTCCAGCCATACTTCTTGAACAACTTTTGTCTCACGCCGCTCGACTCTGAGCGGATCCTACACGGTGCTTCTAATCCACGACCAGATGGATGACTAGCGAACTTTGCTAGACAACCCCTCTGTGGTGCTAGACTGGCTGTGGGCGACTCTTGGTTTTGCGCCCACCGCAAGCTGGTGCGTGGGACTTCAGATGTGGTCTGAAGTGTTTATTTATTTTGTCTTTACTTCACATGAATATTGGTGCCAACCTTGCAGGTGCAGGTCTTATCTCGGCAAGGTGTGTGCCGATCTCCCCGGTGGGAGTAAAGGTCAAGAGATTGCGACTATGACTAGTGCCTGAGCCACGCTGAGGCGGCGGTGTTGCCTGTTTGACTGTTTTCCTTGCGGAACTTCGGCTTGTGGGGAACTGTTAATGTTAACGGACTGTTGTTTGCCTTTAAGGTTGGACTATGCAGAATATAAGGTGGTACACTACATCTGTACAGCAGTCCACGGTTTAAACAAAAACAAAAAGCTTTATCTCCAGACGAATAAGGCCTACATCACTGCTCTTCTCTCAGGAAACTGACTCCTATCTGGGCGTCTTGCTTGACATAACAAGGTCAGTGCGGCGATGCATTGAAGGGTCAGCAGAGAGAGAGTTTAATTGTGGATGACAAATCAGGTCTCATTACTATCACAACAAACCCGTTGGCCTTCATTCGCCAATGATCTGCATCCTCTAGTGTGACATCACCACTGTGCTACTGCAGTGGATGTCCGACACATATTTCCAATGGTGCTCTGGTGGTGACCAATTTCAAACCACAACGGCCTCACTTGTTTTAGCCATATCAGGAACTTCAGTCAGGAACGGGCCGTTACGAGCCCACTCTTTCTGTTTTCTTATTTCACTGGTGTCTAACTAGGTGAGTAGAACCTCTGGCCGGCCCTTCTCTTGAGGCGAGGGAGGCAAGAGAAACCCGCGGTTAACAACTTTCGAAACAAAAGGCACTCTTAAACGGACAGCCTGGAGAACGGGCAAGCAGCCGCGGGAGGGGGCGAGGGGGAGATCATCTGGAAGAGGCGAGAGGAAGTGGTGGCACGGGAGAGGGCGGAGGCGCTAGAGAGACAGAGGCTGGCCGAGTACATTGTGTGGAGGAAGAGAGAGGACTTCCAGGAGAGGCGAGGGGAGAGGGAGAAGAGAGACAGGAGTACCGAGAAAGGGAAGGAGGCAGCGCCAGAAGTGATCTGGAAGAAGCGTGAGGAGGACAACGCGGTTAGGGAGCCAGCTAAGACCAGTCACGGCGGACCCCAAATTGTTTGGAGGAAGAAGGAGAGGGAGTAGAAGACTTTAGCAGACTTTAATAACAAGGGTGCTTCTACCGGGAGTGGGACACTAGCCATAAATGTGTAAGCTTGATTTCTCTCCTTTGGCCAATTGAGCTTGCAGGTGTGTGTTGTAGGCTGCTGACCAATTGAAACGTTGTATCTGTCGTCGCCTTGTTCGGGTGCTCAGCCCTCTCGCGATTCCCCTCGGTGGCTGCTAATAGGGTTTTTATCGGCCTGTGTCAAGCTGGACAGAGCCGCCAAGGGAGCTCTCTCGCGCATACACACCTACGCTCCTTCCTCCCCGCGATATCACACACACAAATGCAAGCGGCGTTGAGAGACAATCACTCGTGTTGATTTTCTTTGGTGCCACTGACAGCTGAGCTGAGAGACCATTTAGTTGGGACACAAATCTTCACTGATTGGTTTAAAAGATGGCCTGTTCAATGGAGCAAGATGTCTTTTTTATTTCTATCGATTTCTTCGGGGTCATGAGCTGATCACACAATGAACTCTGCTTTGAGAAGTGAACTGATGTCAACATGTCGCGCACCGAGACGCTCCAAAGCAACCGTCAGCATCTGTACACAGCCATCATCTGGAAGGTCGCTCTTTTCCTAAAAGACGTTTTTCACACCGCTTACGTTGTGGATGAAGCCATTTTTAAAGCGGTCCACTTTGGGCTGCCTTCAACTGAGTGGAAGACTGACAACCGGACAGATGGATGCCGCTCTCACGCTGAGGAAGACCGGCTGCGCGTCCTTAAGAGAGAAAGTCTGAATTCAGAAACAAATCAACCTTGATACACATCACTACATCCTGTGTGGACTTGTTCGGACGTTCAGACTTACAAAGCAGAACCACTATGGAGCTTGTCCCTAAAACCAAGTACAGCCACTTTCGAAGTGAATCGCTCAGCTCGACTGATGAGACAAACTCCAATCCATCGTCCTTCCCACCTTCAACTCCCGCCACGCCTCTCACGCCCTCTCCTGGCTTACCTTCTTCGATCTCCTCCTCCTCCCTCACTCCTATCTTGCCCCCTCCTTCTCCCCGGCCACCTGAGAACAGCCCCACCACCCTCTGCTCCTTCTTCCCAAGGATGGGCTCCTTGCGCCTGGGCGTCTCTGCCACTCTACTCCCGGGACTCAAGGCCTCCAGCAGGCCGCCGCCGACCCGGGCACCCGTCGAGTCCCCTGGGGACGACGGGAGCACCTCCAGCGCCTCCCCTCCGCTCCATCACCCGCTCCCCCCTTTAATCGCTCCTTCTCCCCCTCCCCGACCCCCCCTACAGGACATGAACCGGCTGGGAGGGGCGTCCAGGAGGGCACGAGTAGAAGGTGCTCAGCTCGGGGGAGATGAGTGGACGCGGCATGGCTCCTTCGTCAACAAGCCCACCCGCGGGTGGCTGCACTCTGACAACGTGGTCAGCACGACCGGCGTCTCCTACTCCGTACGGGTATGTGAATGACATCGGAATCTTGTCGCCATTGGCCTGCTTATACCTTTTCTATACACTAGCAGTTAAAAAGTTTGGACGCACCTTCTCAATCAACTGGATTAGCAAGTGTGTCCAAACTTTTGACTACTAATGTACTTAATACATAGTGTCCAAACTTTTATCCGCTAATGTACCGAACACATAGTCCTCATCCTCTCCGTTAGCCCATAGAGGAGTGTTTCCCACCCTTCAGTGAGCCAAAGCATGTATTTTTACATTCGAAAAAATGTCACCAAATCCTCAGTTTATTGACAAATTTACTCAGTGTGATGTCTCGGGCTGTTTTGTTTAGTTGAAGGCAA
Source organism: Hippocampus comes (assembly GCF_001891065.2). NCBI lineage: Eukaryota > Metazoa > Chordata > Actinopteri > Syngnathiformes > Syngnathidae > Hippocampus > Hippocampus comes. The sequence continues at coordinate 157,119 of NW_017805539.1, read as the reverse complement.
ATCTATTCTTCTTTAGGTTCTTTGCACATTTTTGCCATCTAGTAGAAGTGAGATTGATTGTTCTGCCTGTCGCTATATGTTGCTGGCATAGATTGGTGATCAAAGTTACATGATTTGCCATGAACAAACAATAATTTTTGAGTCACCTAAGTGAAATTGCGTCATGTGCCCTGGCACAAAGGTTTGGAAAGACTTCAAGAGAGAATCAACATTCTGAATGATCATAAGTAGAAAGAAAATACAGGTAGCCTGACAATTATAATATGCAGTACGTTGCTTGCTAGCTAGCTAGCATCTGCAACAATTAGCTGTAGATCGTAGTTATTTTTTTTTCTCAAATTTGTCATCTGTTTACAGCACCAAAATACCCAATGTTAAGGTAAAAAGGTATATGACCTTTAACTGGAGAAAATTAACTGTTAGTTTTCCAATATGTGTAAAGGGAGAGAACATCCAAACGTTTCAATAGCTAAGGCAACAGGAAAAGGTTGCTCATGTTATGGCGTTTGCTTCCTATTTCCTGTGCAGTACATGGGGTGCGTGGAAGTGCTACAATCCATGCGAGCGCTGGACTTCAACACCAGAACTCAGGTCACCAGGTGAGGCCCCGCGCCGTCCGAATTCCCCGTGTGTCTGGTCATGTGGTTAAAATGTAGCCAGACACATTTGTGTGTTCCCCTGCTTGCCTGTCCTTTTTCTCTGCTACAGCGTCTGACTTGTTGTGTGTCTGCATGTCTGCTGCTTTCTTGACCCCCCCACTTAAATTAGAATGTTGTGGCATTCCAGTGGTTTCCTTCTGGTTTCCGTCACAATGTTTGTGTCTGTGGCGCGAGGCGAGCACACCCCGCCGGCGACAATACGTTCAGTCATTTGATCCACGCAGCACAACAAGCTAGTCCAGGAAGGTGTCAGCGTTTATGATTATGCTACAACGTGTTTGCATGTTGTAAATTTTTCAGGGAGGCCATCTCGGTGGTGTGCGAGGCTGTGCCGGGAGCCAAAGGAGCCCAGCGACGAAGAAAGGTACACAGCAAGCACACAGTCTCCGCGTGCACGCCCATACGGGACATCATTTATTTATACTGCTTAAGTGGGCAGCAGTGGTAAAGGCTTTTCTGGACGAGAGCTAGATTTAGCTTGATTGTCCACTCTGTGGTCAGTTGGCTATGCAATCGCACGCTCTGGCGAATCATACATGCGTCTGGATTTAGGTTGATTGCGCAGTCCTGCGGATAGTGGCGTACTCGCAGGTAATTACCGATCATGCACGCTTGCTACAAGAGCGGCTCGAGAGGGGGAGTCATAGGTGGAGCTGCCAAAGTCAAACATAATGCGACTTCCAAGTTAGTCCCATAGCGCATAAAATAAAGTGATTCAGTCCAGGGAAAAAAAAAAAACTGCCTCCATCTTGAACCATGTATTAACACGAAATAACAATAAACATCACTGTGAAATAAAAACGATAAAGTTAGCATTCACCCTTTGGAGACCATAATGAAACCTTGATTCCTATTACAAACAAAGGCATAATAAAACAAACTTCGACTCAAAATAAGTCATCCTTGTCCATGTGGTGAAGTGTTGTTGGCCTTTTATACGAACTGTATCGCTGCAATAATTCCACTTGCATACATAATTTTTGTTGTGAAAGCCGTTCTTCCGCACTCCGTGTGCCACCACATTTTCTGTTTGACTTTTGAGCTATCTTTTTGTAAATTGTACCAATTTTGGGGCATTTGCATAGATGGAGCCAGTGTTAAGCTCCAACAGCTGGTCTCTGCTCGGTATTCTTGTCAAACAAAAACCAGACAGGTGGCTATATTCACTGGCCCCATGCCATAGCACTGTTTGACCAAGGAATGCCTTGCCCGTCGCAGAGCAAAACTAACACAATTCTAAGATTTCTCTTAGGTCTCTGTAATCTCTGGTTATTCCAACTCAGCATGTGAGTCCTATCCTGGTGTTCAGTGTATCCGTGTGTGTGTGTGTGTGTGTGTGTGTGTGTGTGTGTGTGTGTGTGTGTGTGTGTGTGTGTGTGTGTGTGTGTGTGTGTGTGTGATGTTCTTGTCCAGGCCTTTGTGGATCGTCCCGTCTGCTCCTCATGGGCCACAGTTGGCCTTGCCGAGCAGACAGGATCGATTTCACAATTGCAGCTGTTCTCTCCCGCCTTCACCCCAGCCACGAACACTTCCACACATGCGGGTTTCTTGCAGACATGCTGAGACTCTTTTTTTTTTTTTTTTTTTTAAACCCCTAAGCCAACGGTCACCAAATGTTGTCCGCGGACACCAGATGGCCCCCAAGGGCCACATGAGTCACTTGCAGGCCTGTTCTCGAAGGAGCACAGCGGTGATGGGAGTTTGTGGTTTTATAGGAATGTTGAAGAAGAAATCATTTGTAAATGTAAACACTTTTGCAGAGAAAAATAGAACTCAAGTGTTGTATATTGATGTTTATGTTTCCTACCTTTATTGGCTTCACATGTCATTTCAGAAGTGTGAGTCAAACTAGAGCCCTTTGAATGAATCGGCTCTTCCAAAAGGCCGGTGACCCACGCTCTTTGAACATGTTTGTTTATTTCCTTTTTCGCTCCTTTGCAGCCGTCCTCACGCTGCCTCACGTCTATTCTCGGCAAGAGCAACCTGCAGTTTGCTGGCATGACAATCAGCCTCACCATCTCCACCAGCAGCCTCAACCTGCTGGAATCGGACTGCAAACAGGTGGGACAGAATCTCTGTTTGGCAGCGTCGACGATTGCGCACACTGCAGTAATCCCATGTTTTATCAAAGACAGAAAAAAAAAAAAAAAAAAGCCAATACGTAACATCCGAGTGATAATACTAGAATTGACACATTTCGCTCCGGCCTCCATCCAGTGGGTGTTGCAAGCGCAAAGGATGAACAGGGTTTGCGTAACGTGAGAGATAACATGCAAATTACAGCACAGTGGCAATATTTAACATCTTCAGGTCAAATTCCAGAGGGAAACGCCAACGTTGGGCAGGTAACGTGGGTGTGCTTCCTCAGTCAAGGGCTCTTTGTGTGTAAATTCCAAATATGAATTCAAGTCCTGGCCTACAGTGCAACATTTGAAGCTCAACACGACAGTTCAGCGATGCTGCTTCGCATCATTGTTGTTCAAAACTGTCACCATCATAAAATATTTGTACATTTATTATCTACATTTATAATAGCACAATTTTAAGATAAATTTTATCTTTTTTTTTTTTTTTTGACCAGTACCGAACCAGTGCCAAGGTTTTAAAAGGAAAAAAAAATGGAATCGTTGATTTACAGCGCATTTCATACACAATGTAACACAATATGCTTCACATAACGGAATTAAAACACAGTTAAAGAGATTTTAAAGCAAAAGAAATAAAAAAAAAATTGATTACTAAAAGTGTGTACAGTGCATTGCAAGAACAAGAATTTCCAAAACATGATTTTAAAAATACTTGGAAAGACCTACATCATAGGTGTGGGAAAGTAGCTTAATGTTTTTTCATTTATTTCATTTTATTTTTATTTACAATGATATAAAAGCCTTTACACTTTATTGGTAGGTTTTGAATCTTTATTCATTCATTCATTCATGTGATTCACTCTGACACCATCAAATCGGGAGTCTGCATTATACACAAGTACAAAAAACAAAAACTTTTTAAGGGTGATTTTAGGAGGCGTATTGTACACGGATGCACGTTATTCATGGGATTTTACGGTAAGTATACTCAATAATATCGTATGCACAAATATAGTTTTCATCTCAGTAAAAAAATGTGCCATTTGCGGGTCATTTTCAACCCCCGCAATTAGCCATTCTGTTTCATCTACACGCTATTTATGTTAGCGTCTGCTACGTAAATGGGATTTTCTTCACTTTTCATTGCTCGTAGCGAAACGATTTCCTATGTTCCAATTTCCAATTGTCACGAAATGTAAAACAAGTCTGTTTTTAGAATTGCTCAACGCATGCGGAGGGTGTTGCCTAAAAAGCTGTGCTGGAAGTGATGCGCAATCCCACGAAAAAGTTGAATAAATGTGCTTGTTGGAACAGTAATTATGCTGTAAGATCTTTCCCCCCACCACAAAGACTGTCCTTCAATTCTCGTCAATGACCATTTCCACGGACAACTATTTTTGCAGCCCTTATTATCGTCTGTATTCTTGTTTTCCAATGGAGAGATGGTAGAAAGTAGTCCAGCGTGTACTTTTTAACGCAAACAGGCCGCCCATTCGCAAAATTAACCTCGAGAGCAGAGAGTATTGTCAAGTGTTAATGCTGTTATTGATCCGTTCTCCACTTTTGTTGTAAACTGTTGAAACGATGTCCCACGTGTTGCCCGAAGCATCTTTAGCCCCGCTGCAGTTCATGGCACTCGCGTGATGGAAAAACCAAGCGCGTGTGCCAGTAACAACTCCACATTTGTCTCGTCATCCACATGCTCTCATCCGCCGTCCCTCATGTCATCCGTCTCTCTCTCTCTCTCTCTCTCTCTCTCTCTCTCTTCGTCCTCTTCCCTTTTTTGCTCCACAGATAATCGCCAATCATCACATGCAGTCCATCTCCTTCGCCTCTGGAGGAGACCCAGTGAGTCACCCGAGCCCCCTCTCTGAGTTCACATCTCTCTCACTGGCCTTTTTCCGTCCGTCCTGCATATCCGTCCTTCCTGCTTCTTTCTGTCATCTTCTATTCCAATGATTACCACTCACCCCACCGCCGCCTCGCCGGTCTCCTTCTTGATCTTATTATTACTCCCGCTTATCTCTCTTTCAGCTCTGTGTTGTGTTTTTCCTAACTCCTGCTACAACTCGAAAAGGCTGCGGCTTGGTCTTTCTTCTTGTCAGCCTTTCTTCTTCTTCCTATATCGATTCCCCAGTCCCACACCCCAGCCGCCCCCTAATCGTCTCTCCCTTTCTCTCTCAGGACACGGCTGAGTACGTAGCATATGTGGCCAAAGACCCAGTCAATCAAAGGGGTGAGCAAAAGCTGCAACATTGTCATTCTGTCACTTTTAAGTCTTTCCGAGACACAACAACGACACAAATGATGAGTCGCCGATGTGTCAAACTGCTTCAGTGTAGCACCAGCTACTGTTTAGGAGAACTCACTTAATGCCCCCCCACTTTTAGTATCGGTGACTGGTATCGGCGACCTTCACGAATACCTTGCAATAAGGCCGGTAGGGTATTGGTCGGGTCTCGGTACTCGCCCATATTTAAAAATAAATGTGCCTTAAGTCCAATATGAATAAAATGATTAATTAAATGAATAATTAAACTAGAGTATAAACACTAAAATGGCATGGACTCAAGTAACCTAGTGTCTAGACAGAAGTTGAACGAAAATGGAGGCACACAACTCTGTGACGTGGCCACGCTGACAAAGAAAGGATGCATTTATATGAGGAGATGCACTTATTAGTTTCAAATCGACAACATACCCGGTGGCTAATTGAGTCATAGTGTTTATTAGAGTGGAGGACACAGTTTGAGAAACGACGGCACAGTAAACCAAGTTCTTTAATTAAGTGTCCATGACTGTTACCCTACTAGGGTGTTTTGTCGAAGTATCTATAACATTTGAGTAAATGCCGATCCTTCTCTACCTGCCTTGCAGCATGTCACATTCTCGAATGCGCTGAGGGTTTAGCCCAGGAAGTCATCAGCACCATCGGCCAGGCCTTTGAACTGCGCTTCAAACAGTACTTAAAAAACCCACCCAAACTCGTCACGCCTCATGACAGGTACTCATGCGCGCACGATCCATTGGATGGCCCTTCAGTTTGGATGCAATCTCGTCATATTTCTGTTTTGGTCGCCACTCTCAACATCAGAATGGCTCCATTCGATGGCTCTGCATGGGAGGAAGAGGACGACGAGGCCGCCCTCCTGCCTGACGTCCCATACTATAATAACTTCCCCGGTAAACAGCCTCCCCCTGGTGGTCTGGTTGACATGAGACCACGTCCGGGAGCTACACTGGTGAGACAAACAAGATTTATGCATCCATGCATTGCTTTCACATGCAACACCGATCCTGGTGGTTCTGCGTTTTAGAGATAAGATCATAATCGATTGTAAAGCAAGCGTAACAGACTCTGTTTAATATCAGCACATCACAATTGACTGTTTCATCCTTTTAACTGGCCAAAGGCAAACATTCTGCAAATACGGGACAATTGTAAATGTGTATCCTGTAAATCATTTCTGGTGTGTGTCTGTGTGTGTGTGTTTGCAGCCTTATGGACAACCTGGTCAGAATGACATTCACAAGCAGCCTCTGCCGCCTCTGCCAGGTGAGCTCCTTTTGCCCTTGAGACAGCAGATGGCGTGTGCCAAGGTTATCATTCAGGTGCAGAATGAAGAGTGAAAGATGAAATATGCGAAGCATAGGCTAAATTTAAGCGCGTGCTTTTTAGTAGGGGCCAAGGAAGGCGGGCGAGAGATGTTTGATGACCCCTCTTACGTCAATGTGGATAAGCCCCGCCCCCCAGTCGCCGCCAATGGGAACGCTCACAGAGATGCTTTTGACATGAGTGAGTTACTCTTGACTCGAACCACAGCACTTACTATATGTCATTCACCTTAAAATAATTGTACAAACTGGATATGTCATCATCATTTCTTTGTTTTATTTACTCATTTGTTCAAGATCAAATTGCTACTGTCAAGGATGTTTGTGCCAAAATAGTAAATCAATCAAATATGGTAAGCATTATCAAATGATACTGAACCTACAACGGGTAATGGATTTTCTACACATTTAACGACTGACCGAAAGTCTGACTAAAGACACCTTTGACCATCCCACTTAGATTCCCACATATGTGAATAGTGCCATAAAATACATAAAAACATTGTAAATGGAGTCAGTGCATCTTGTCCTCCTAATACAAGCATAAATCCCACCTTGTCTTTAAAGAGCCATTTGATGATGCCCTTGGGGGCTCCGTGACAGCAGCGCCCCCTCTGGTGGAGCAGTTACAGTGCGAGACTTGGTTCCATGGCAGTTTAAGTCGCAGGGAGGCGGAGAGGCTGCTGGGCCGCGATGGAGACTTTCTAGTGCGGGAGTCGGGAACCACGCCGGGGCAGTATGTGCTCACGGGACAGCAGGGCGGTCAGCCCAAACACCTGCTCCTCGTCGACCCGGAGGGAGTGGTGAGTCCCGAGGAAAACACGGGTATCTTGCATGCAGTTCCATGTCCAAATTTATTCTCAATCTTCTCAACAGAAGGAGCCACTGTATTACAGTTTGCTGTACAAGTTTAGTCAAATTAACCCTTTCGGGGACAGCAGTTACTGCAGTGTGCATGAAAGGGTTAAAATAGCATCAAAAATAAATATTTCGCCAACATTTTTGCATTCGAAGCACAAATTGAAGAGCAACATGACAGCTGCATGTGTACAAAATGCACAATAAATTGCTCCGATAGAACAAGCGCTTCACATTTTCAGTAGATTACAATACAGTGCATGCAATAGCAGGGTCCTTTAGAATAGCGCAGAGGTTTGGTTTTCCTCACAATGGGGGCTATAAATCAATTTTAAATGTGAAAAGAATGCAAATTTGGACTATTTTCAAAAATACACATTTTCACTGGGTTATGTGACTTAATCATTTGCGGCCAGAACACATCCCGTGAAAATGACTAACTTCTCAAATTTGCCAGGATATGAAAGATGTAGATTCACCAACATATGTTTTGTGCTCACAGGTTCGTACAAAAGACCATCGGTTCGAGAGCGTGAGTCACCTGATCAGTTACCACATGGACAACAGACTCCCCATCGTTTCGGCGGGAAGTGAAGTGTGTCTGCAACAGCCGGTGGAGCGCAGAGCCTGAAAAAAAAAAGGAAAAAAAAACAAAAACATATGTGGCTCCACCAAATACAACCACAGGAATACACACACCACCATCAAAAGAAAAAAAAAAGGAAAATAAAGGTGTGCAAAATCTCTGACATGCTGCTGTTGTAAACCAAACTGTGAACTGCAGTCCCAATTATCTGGCAAGCGACCCTGAAGCACTGCTGCATCGTCTCCGCAGTCTACCGTGAAGCAGGGAGGAAAGTCCAGGAAACTAAATGCAACTTCAAAAGAAATCAACCATGGAAAACAGGTCTTAATTTGTAATCATTGAAAAAAAGAAAAAACAACAACAACAAAAAACAAAAAGGAACGTGGAAAATAGCAGCATGAATAGAACATGAACTTGCATGCTTTCATTGTGATTTCCATCCTTGAACGTGTTGCTGGGCAGAAAAACAAGCTTTGTTTTATTATATATATATGTGTGTGTGTGTGTGTGTGTGTGTGTGTGTGTGTGTGTGTGTGTGTGTGTGTACAAACTCAAAAAACTTCAAAAGCAGCCTTGAAGACCCTAACCACTCCCCCCCTTAAGGACTGTTGAACTTGTAATATGGGGGAAAAAAGCATGTATGCAAAACTGGGACTGCTATGCCAATGATCATCTTCATTTTTGGTCAAAAAATGTTTTTTTTTTTTTCTTTCTTTTTATGTATTTTTTTTTCTCGCGACATACTGGACTTCATAGGAGTGATTACACAACACCTGTCATGCCAAAGAACAGCAGAGGATCTGCGCGGGGAGTCTAATTAGCAACAACGCAATGCATATTTCCAAATATATTTTGTATCGTGATCTTGGATGCATCACCCGTGGAGAGTTGTGCAATGATGTCACCAGACAGCTTAGTAATAATGAGTGGAGATGCATTTCGGTTACTAGACACGAGAATACAGTGGAACCTCCAATAGTATGAATGATTTATGTGGTCGAACGTAAAACCTCGGTGATGTTTGAATTAACAATCGCAGCAAGTGTGAAAAGAAGTCAAAAACTGAAGTCACCGTATTGAGTCCATCAATAGAGGGAACAGAACCGGGAATACTGTCGCCGAGTGGCACTTTATAGTGCAGTTACATTAGCATCTACTTATTCAATTAAAATTGTGTTGTTGATTGTGGGCAGCACAGTGCGCTATGGTTGGCATGTCTGCCTCGCAGTTGAGAGGTTCTGGGTTCCAATCTTGGCTCCAGTCTTGCTTTGTGGAGTTTGCATGTTCTTCCATCTTCCGCATCCTGCAAAAAAATTCATGTTGAGTTTTAAATTGTCTCTCATGTTTGGACGTTTTTGTCTATACGTGATTGGCTGGCAACCAGAACATGGTGTGCATGTACCCTGGCAGGCTCAACCTAACCTGTGACCATACCGAGGCCAACTGCTACAAAAAATAAAATGGCTGTTCTGTCATTTTGAATGTGATGGGAGGATCCTTATCTGAATGTTCTGCCACAATCAACTCCGCACAGACAAAATGAATAATGGTCACTTCACTGAATAATTCAAACATCCCTGTTAGCATATCTGCATGTTCTGCCCATATATGCATGTTTTGTTTTCCTCGCCGAGTACTGTACGCACATTCCAAGACCAAGTATGTTGGCGTCATTTAAATCGACCATAGGTATTAATGTGAGGTGAACACTTGTTCATGTATATGGACCCTACAACTGGTGTGTGTGACCAGCCCAGGATGTACCCTGACTTCGCACCCAAAGTCAGCTAGAATAGTCTCCAGCTCAAAACCCAAATGAGAAAACCGCCCTCTAGAAATTGGATAGATGGATGTAATTCATTGTACCGTGCAGCCATTTATTGTTCGTGTCACACTTGGTAAGACTTTGAGGAGCATTTAATTGTTCTGCCTGTCACTACTTCATTGGCAAAGGCGAACAACAAAGAGGCATCGTTTGTTGGCAGTAATTAAGCAGAATTGGACCCAATGATGGGAATCACTACTTTAGATGCTGACTCTTGGGCCCCATTTTTTGTAAAAATGCCATCTGACGTTTAGGACATTGGAGGTTCCACTGTATGTCTGCGTTGACAATCTATCGGCTCCCGTGTAAATCTGCAGACAAGAGTGTAAAGGTAACGCGATGGATTTTTGCCAGTGCTGCACGTGTCATTCGGACTAGATGTATACTTGAGTGTGATTTGTTTCTTTTAAACAGAAGGAACCAGAAAGCCAAATGTCACTCCACGGTCCGCCGTTGTCATCGTCGTCGTCAACGGTTCATGTTCTAGTTGTTTTGCAATCTCTTTGTGCCTTGTTTCTTCAATGCAGTCACAAGAGTGCAGTCACCTTATGTACTTAATTGACAAAGGCTCTCAGTTAAAAGACTGCAAAAAAAAAAAAGACATGTCAGTAAACATGCTGGTCCAGTGATGGCAATTGCTTCTGATGCACGCATTGAGCTAGCTTTGTACAGTCACAGATACTTGATGTCACCTGTTGTTTTTGGGGGGAGGGCGGAGGGGGGGATTTCCTGAGCATCAGGAAATAACCTTGACTATCTTGCGAACCTGATGAGTAGCTGACAGGGAGCTTTAGATGGAAGGGTGGAACGTGTTGATATTTGAGAAGGGATTTTTTTTGTTTTTTTTAGTCACGCGGTAGCTCAAACTGTACCTGCGGTAGCTCAAACTGTACCTGCCTGGACGCACACACGCACTGCTTTAGGTCCAGGCTGTGATAGTAGACCCGCACCATTCGTCAAGTGGTCTTGTGTCCATCACAGCTGCCTTTGTCGCATGATTACAAAATAAATTTATACATTTAGTAAGGTGGGGAGGTTTTTTTTTGTATGTGTGTCGGTGGTGGTGACAATGTGACTTGATGATTTGTGTCTTTGGAAAAAATAAAGCCAAATGTTCTTTACAAAAAAAAAATTGTACACAGGTGATTAGATGGGAGGGCGGAGGGGGGGATTTCCTGAGCATCAGGAAATAACCTTGACTATCTTGCGAACCTGATGAGTAGCTGACAGGGAGCTTTAGATGGAAGGGTGGAACGTGTTGATATTTGAGAAGGGATTTTTTTTGTTTTTTTTAGTCACGCGGTAGCTCAAACTGTACCTGCGGTAGCTCAAACTGTACCTGCCTGGACGCACACACGCACTGCTTTAGGTCCAGGCTGTGATAGTAGACCCGCACCATTCGTCAAGTGGTCTTGTGTCCATCACAGCTGCCTTTGTCGCATGATTACAAAATAAATTTATACATTTAGTAAGGTGGGGAGGTTTTTTTTTGTATGTGTGTCGGTGGTGGTGACAATGTGACTTGATGATTTGTGTCTTTGGAAAAAATAAAGCCAAATGTTCTTTACAAAAAAAAAATTGTACACAGGTGATTAGATTTTTTTTTTAATGTGTTTTTGTTTTAATACTTGTCCATAGGGAAAATATGTGTTTACATCTGTAACTGAAAGTCTAGATTGCATATATAAATAAATGCATATATCATTCATTCATTTTGGTGGCACTTTTGAATTCCTGCCAGTAAAGTCACAAAAGCCAAAGGGGCCTCTTAAACAGGGCTGTTTATAAAATGGAAGTCAAGTCAAAACACTGTGATGTAAACTTTCGTCAACAGCAAGTGGCAAAATGGTCGCCTCCTGAGATGGATGAAAATGAGTGGATTTTTTTAATTAGCGGTCATTTTCCACGAGCGCAATATGAATCAGAATGTCGTGACATCGCCAACTACTGGTCTGGCATATATATTACAGCATTTTTAATATAAAGGAAGAATCATGAAGAAACTTCTGGATACATCTTTCTTCACTTGAGCTTGTTTTATTTTGATAACAAGCTGATGTCTGAGGAATCCAAAACAGTGAATGCCCAAAGCTTTTCTCTCACATTCTTACAGGGGCTGCCGACTTAAAGAATGAAAAAAAAAATAAATAAAGGCAATAAACGTGGATACAATTTTAAATTGGGCGATTGAACTAAACATTTTAGATTTTGCTATTGTAAAAAGTGGCTATCATTCATGCCACAAAAAAGAAAAAAGAGTGAACAGCATTATTCTCCCTTGCATTGTCCCCCCAACTTAAAGATAGGAAGCAAAACAACCCACCAAAGTGATTTGGAGCAAACAACTTAATTGCTTTGTTGTGCTAACATCATACTCGACTGTTAATGGATTAAATTGTCTGTAGTCATGAACGTGAGTGTCAATGCGTGTGTGTCTCAAGTGCCCTGTGATCGACTTACGACTAGTCCAGCGCGCCACCCGCCCAAAGTCAGCTGGGACAGACTCAGCTCACCAGTGACCCTATTAACACTTCTGTAAGCGCCATAGAAATCGGATGGACGGATGTTCTGGTGTCACTGTAGCCTAAATGAAGAGACAAAAGCCCAACCTGCTAGAATGCAGCATCAATTGGCCTGTCACACTGTCCTCAACAAAGCCTTGTATGGAACTGTAATGCACTGGAACTCTCCTCTTTGTGAAGAGCTTTTAACAGTACGGTGCTGATTCAGGGCTGTTGTCAGTGGACAAGGAGAGACGGCGTGGAAGGACATACAGTAAACAAGCAGAAGAGTCGAGAAGGAGGCGCCGTGTACGAGGACTGGGAAGGAAGTGCACCAGCACTTGCATGAGTCCAATCCTGCCCCACCTGTCAGAGCTCGCCTCCCATTTTATTCACTCCTTGACCCCGTTCCTGTCCGGAGCCATGCATCCTCAGCGTCCTCTTCCCCAGGCCATGCCTGCATCTTCGTCTTCCTCATCCTCTCTAGGGCAGCAGCTGCGAGAAATGGCCATGGGTCTCGGTCGCGGAAAGAACTTGCTCGGAGGGAACGCAGCCTACGGATTTGTGCAGTCGCTGAAGGAGTGCCTTTACTTTCTGCTTTGCTGCTGGTGCATCAAGGAGATACTGGACTAGAACAAAGTTGATGGAGTCGGAACGGTGCAGTTGGAGTGATTTTTGTCTTTTGCTATTTAAACAGAGGCAAGGGATGCTTCAAAAACAAAGGCAAGCATGACAAACTCCCAAGGAAGCTCGAATTTTCGTTTCATTGTTTTCATTAGGACAAAAAAAGGAAAACTGAAATGTAAGCACAATTAATTGCAAGAACTGTGATTCAATGTTCATATTCGTAAAATAGCATTAAATAGCAAACAATGTTAATAGTCTTCAATAGAGTATGTTGCATCAATAAAATGACAATTAAATTAATATGTACAGTTCACTAAATGTTCACATTATTTTAGCTTTCATTTAAAAAAGGTCCAGAATATTAAACAAAAACTGAACAGATTCCCATTTTACATTTTATTTTTTTTTAAAAAAATGCAATAAAATGTAATTTAGGATTCACACAAATGTAAATAATAATAAAATGATCATTGTTTAATACTACAAATAGTTTTTTCACCGAATAACATTCAATCCCTCTATTTTTGAATATAGTCAAGTAAAATGTAATAAAAGCATTCATTGAAAATCTTTTACATTTTTTTGCTAGTATTAAATTCTTATTTTTAATGTAACTAACTAATGTAAATAAAAGTGATAAAAACTCATTTTAATTTTTATAAAATAAATCTAAAATACACACGTTATTCTAAAACAAGTAGTTTTCATATTTTAATATATTCAATAATATTTGATTATTATAGTCCAGTTAGAATGAAATTCTGAATTCATTTCATTGTTCTATTTAATAACCCCACTCATTGCAATCCTCTATTCCTGTTTGCCTATGCCTAATTAATGACAAAAATGATACATAACTTACATTACTTTGAATTTAACCCCCCACCCCCATCTTAAATGAACCCATTTATTGTAATAATCTATTCCTGTTTCCCTTTTGTAGGATGCTGTTGTTGGTTTTTCCCTGGACACATTTACAAGCTTGCTGATGTGGAGCTCATGATTGTGACTGTGCGGGGACTCCCTGATCAGAATAAACGACTTCATCAGTAGAATCATTTACCTTCTATGTTTGCATTATTGATTTTCAACTGCTACAAGCTACTGTATGCTTTAGTTGTCAAGGTATTCCAGGTTTCTTCGGGAGCCTTTTTGAGTGACTTACGTAAGTGTGCTAAGTAGTGTAGAATTAATATTTACATTTGCCTGTGAGCAAGCTGCATTGTACATAGCGTCACCTGCCATGTGTCAATCAACCTGAAAACTTCCCCAAACACACTCGGAGCAAGGACTCACTGCGATTGGCCGCTCCGGAGGAGAAGAGGCGGGACTTGATAAAATCTCGACTGTGATTGGACGAGAGAGCCTGCTGCCTGTCCGGGTTCTGAAGGCAAGTTCTTCGACCTAACAGTCCTCAAGTTGGATGGAAAGGAAAGGAAGACTAAAGGCTACCTCGGAACTAACACCGTGTAAAGCCGCTTGGATAAAGTCAAGTGAAAGTGAAAGAAGGTAAGAAGAACTGTGGTGGTTGATTTAATAAACTAAAACGTTAGTTCTATGGTAGTTCGTTCCGTCGTATTTGTTTGCTAGACTCTTCCTTGACATACGGTCATGGTTTGCTTCGCTCCTCACTTATATATGAGTTGAATTAATTAATTACAAGCGTGTATGGGAGTTTTGTGTTCAATTTATTTGTCTGTATTTCGACGTTTATGGCATTTTTTTGGTCCAAAAGTAGCCTCTCATGTCTAAATTGTTTGTGCGTGATGCTCACCTCCCACTAGAAGCCTCCACTCTCACCACGCGAGAATAGGACAGATCTCGTGAGATTTTACAAGAGGAAAAATGTGGTAATAACCAAAATAACTAATAATTTTAAAAAGATGGTCAGGATCATAGGATATTAGTCCTGGCTCCTCATGCAATTCTTTGCTGCAATAAATAAGTCAGCCTGGTCTTTTTGTGTATCCATAGACATTTTTATGACATTTCTTACGTTTGCCTGTACAGCTAAAAAAAAAAAAACAAGTTTTTAAAACTAACATTTGACAGACATATGAATTGAACTGGCATTTATTTATATGGAACAAATTGTTTTGCAAAGCTGTCAGGCCCACAATGTTGTCAAAATGATGCCTCAGCCTGTGTCGAAGTCCTGACCTTTTTTGGTAGTTCTTTCTTGCTCGCTGCCTTCACTTGTCAAGGAACCACAATACTTTAACTGTGCTTGTTAAAGCATGGTAAAATCCAAGTTCAAGACTTCCTATGCGTCATGAACCATAAGCAACTGAAAGCCAGCAGCTGGTAAATCTTTGGACTAATCCAGCTGTCTTCTGCTTTCCTTCATGTTCTCCCTCTCTCCCGACTCCAGTCAATCTCCTGACAGCTATATTTAGCGATTATCTATGTAAGCTGTCCCACTATACGCTCCACAATACTCCTCGGACCTCGGGCTAGTTTCTCGTGGGAGAGGAGACCTAAATTGCAAAGTGCGGGAAAGAAAATGTGTCAGTACCGGGAGAATTTGGGTTGTGATGTGTTCATGAAAGAAAGAGCCAGATAATATGGAAAGATGAAGTTTAAGGTACTGTACACAGTGGATGTAATTCAAAATATTGCAAAAATGCACTTGAATTTTCCCAAACGTGGGGAAAAATTTCAAATGGGTGGCCACATAGGACCACACACTTCCTATCCACAAAATATTGCAAAAATGCACTTGAATTTTCCCAAACATGGGGAAAAATTTCAAATGTTGAAAGGAGTCACAACCTTTCATCAGCACTATTGGGGGCCACATAGGACCACACACTTCCTATCCACATGGATGACTAAAATGCCATTTTAGATAAGGGCAAAAAATGTGGATATGTCTTTTTTTTTTTAATTGCATATAAAAGATACACTCCTCAACTCCAAAGGTTTGAAAGAAACCACAAATATAACCACATGCTATGATTTTATTTTTCCCCTGTGCAAAGGGCTTTCTCACATATACATCTTCATTCAAAGATAACACAAAACTCCTGTGCAGCAAACCGTTAAGTGCAAGAGCTCAAAGTTTTAAAATGCCGTTATTTGCCAGGGCCATCAGTGAATTGCAAATGCAGAAAAAAACCCCAAAAAAAAAGATATGTTCCAACAGCTCTGATAGCAATCTGCAATTGCAGACTGCTCACCGCCAACAACTTCCGGTGATGGAGGTCACGCGCCACCGTAGGTTAAAAGTGACCTGCTACTTTATTTTATAAAAGAAATACTTTTTTTGTGAAACAAGGTAAAAAAAAAAAAAAAATAAGATATGTCGCAACAGCTCTGATAGCAATCTGCAATTGCCGACTGCTCACCGCTAACAACTTCCGGTGATGGAGGTCACGCACCACCGTAGGTTAAAAGTGACCTGCTACTTTATTTTATAAAAGAAATACTTTTTTGTGAAACTGATATGATGCATATTGTGGAATGTACACTAACAAAAAAAACTATATAATATTAACACGCACACAGACACACTAATCAACTGGTTGGCCACCGTTGATTGCCACCGTAGGTTAAAAGTGACCTGCTACTTTATTTTATAAAAGAAATACTTTTTTGTGAAACTGATATGATGCATATTGTGGAATGTACACTAACAAAAAAAACTATATCATATTAACACGCACACAGACACACTAATCAACCCCCCCACGATTGACTTGGGACCATTTGATCACGGTCAACTGGTTGGCCACCGTTGATTAAGAGCGTTCCATTAATCTGCTATGCATGTTTTAGGAATGTGGGACGAAACCGGAGTACCCGGGGAAAACCCACGCAGGCACGGGGAGAACATGCCATCTCCACACAGGAAGGCCGGAGCCAAAATCAAATTCTGCACTGTGAGGCGGATGTGCCACCCAAACGCTCACTGTGCAAAAAAATGAATTCAGGGCCACTCCGAGTTCCAGTTAAGACACTGAAATGTTGCCTATTCATTTTAAAGAAGCTATTTTACAGATTGATAATTGAATTGATATGTATGGGAGCAAATAAAGCTAATTAAAGGTAGTTTTACCACAGCGCTGTGGAACAAATGGTGTCGGACCTTTTTCGTGTTTCCACTATATTTAGTAGCGACTTGGTTTTGTTTGCATCAATGAAGCGCCTAGTGATGTTGAAATGCCGATTCAGCCCATTCTCTTGTCTTCGCCGCGCGGGCCGGCCTTAGTTACCCGAGCCTCGGGCCAAACATTTCCCCTCCGCTTGTCAAAAGCCAGGGTGACTGAACTCCCACAACACACATAAACCGCTCATGGCAAAACTAAATGGCCCCTGGGAAAAACCCACTTCCTGTGCACACACATGTACTGCAAACTTGTGACGGCACACGACGGTTGCTCTATACTGTTGACAGACCTGGGTGAGGCCTCGGGGAAAGTATTCAAATCTTGCGTGTGTATTAATAGAGGATGTAAATGCGTTCAACCTTTAGCGCTGTCAAGTTAAGGGTGGGCAAGAGGGAGGACATTGAAGAATGAGATGTTCAATGCTCTCTGAGAGCTGGATTCAACTGTCAAATTTTTTTTTCTTCCCTCAATCAATCGGTCAAAAATCCAGTTAGGTCCAGAAGGACTTGGGCAATAAGTGAGCGCTATTTATTTTCTCCTTGTAACTCACACTTTGCCTCTACTCTCTCTCCCCACCGTGCGCAGGTGGGCCGTCCGTGTCTCTCTTCGTTTTTCCTCTCTATTCCTCCAAAAACATCACCTCCTTAAATGTACAGTCACTTCCACTTTTCACTTTCTTGAGTGGCATACCGAGGGCTTATTTACAGCCATTAAAGCGTCATTTTCAATACTTGATCAACCCCTTTTTTTGAGTCACTGAGTGCCTGAAGTCTGGAGTGCACGAAGTTGACCATATCGTAATTTTCCTCTCAGAAGGGGCCTCCTCTTTTGTGTTCTGCAAGTGGAAATGCTCGAATAGATTGACGTCAGGCTATTCACTTGGCCAGTGAATAATTTTCAAGAGTCTGTGCCTTTAGAAAATTTTTGTTTTTACAATATTATCATGGTCATTATTCATCGGTCTTATCGGGTTAGTAGTATTAGCTTAGTTGTGAACAGCATATTGTCGTATCCACCTCACTAGTCATCATGTTACGTTGACAATAGTCACAGTGAGCATGTTCCAGTACCAGCGAAACAGTATGTTTCCATGTCCAAACAACGCCTCCAGCATGTTGGATGCATGATGTGGTATGCTTTGGATCATGATTGTAGTCCATACTTTCCTCTTTCCATGAATGTGATACATGTCGACTTTGTTTCTTCTCTCAAGAATTTCACGGTGTTGGATTTATTTATTTTTTTAATCTGTTTTCTGGTCACGTCTGTTTACTATTCTTTCAGGTCACCGTTGCTTCGCACCCTGTTGTGAAAATTATTTGCGCAGAGATGTGGCTCTTGAATGTAAATGTTAACAATGATGGGAATATTCTGGACTTCGGCTGTTCATTTCAAATCTATTGTGGTGAGATATATAAAAGACAAAATTGGAACACTGTCGTCGTCCTACGACCTCTCGACCTAACTGTTGGGTTCTTGGTGTCATTTGGTTTCCTGTTGGACACTTTGTCCCAGCGCTGCACAAACAAACTAAATGTGTTTTCGTGCAGAGCTCACAAACGCAGCCTCTCGTCTGGCCTCATCCATTCCGTGCCAGCTCGTTTCAGTTTATATCTTCCAGTGGTGGCCCGTTGGTCACGATGTCTCCGTTTGTCGCAGGACACAAGCGCAGCCTCAAAGGGGCCATGTCTGGCGGCAACAGCGCTAACAGCAGCTGGACCATCGTTAGTCCTGAGGTACTGTCAAGTCGCCTCAGCGCCTCAATTAAAGTGCAGGTTTGAAAGAATACAGGAAAAAAAAACACTCGACCCAGTTCCGCTTTATTTTAGGTCACTTGACTATGAGGTAGTTTTTATACTCCCTTCTCTGCTCTCACTTATCTGTGATAACCACTTCCTGTCAAATTACATATTATCAGGTTAGACATATACAGATCAGTGTGTGTTTTTCTTTTGTTGTTTTTTTTAATGTGCATATCCTACCAGGAGACCGTTGCTGAAACTGTGAGGCCACTGGAGGAACAGACGAAGCATCATGTACAAGGTTTCTCTTCATGATTCCTTCATCATTATTTGCATACTGACACAATGATCGAATGGCACCTGTTGCTTCCTTATAAGGAATATGTAAAAAAATGTTTAAATTATAGACGTAGGTGACTTCCCTTTCAAATTGCTGTCTTTTTTTTTTCTTTTTGTCTTCATGATGAGCCAGTTTGTGAACCAAGCAACCAGCCACCAGAGGGTGCAGACTGCACGTCGAGTCTCTCGGTGGACAACCACCAGGTCAGAGGACAAATGCACTGACAGGTCACGAAAGGTTCAATGCGCTTAAGATTGTAAAAATCATTTTTTCGCTGTGAATTTGATGCCTCAAAAGTCGCAAAAAAAAAAAGACATGGTGTAGACACGTTGTGTTTTCGCGTCACTTTAGCTCAACCTATGCCACGGAATCAAAGAGTAATGCAATGTGCGGTTTTCATTATTTTCTTTTGTCAAGTCAAGCTTTTTCAAAACCGTGAGCCAACGTCAATAAGAGGTTTTTTTTTCCTCCCCAAGAACAATACACACCACATGGCACAGGAAGGAAGCAGACATGCATTCAAAGTGGTTAGCGTCACTATACGAGTCGTCACTTGTTACCAAAGTCAACATAGACGATTATGATAGGTGGGGTTTTTTTTTTCGTTTTACGATTTCTTCTTACCCTTGCCTGATATGAATGTTAAAAAAGTAACTAACGTGCCACGTATTGAACTTTTGTCATGTCATTTCAAATCATATCATGTACTTGATTTTAGCAACAGTGCTTGTAAGTGTTTATCCTTGTGATGACCCTTTTCTTTTGAATCAGGATGCAGAAGAGAGAAAAGCAGACCCAAGTGACGACTCCATCACAGATCGTCCCCCTTCCTCTGTAATCGATGCCCCCGTTCCTGTTGGCGAGGTGCAGTCAGAGGTTGCACCCGACAACCCAAACCAAGACGCCTTCTCCGACTCCCTGAGCCACGTCACCCCGTCCCCTGACGAGCCCTCGGGCTCGCCGATGAGCGCAGAGACACTGGGAGGTGCGGAGCTGACGCAGCAAGAAGAGAGGCATGACGGAACGCGGGAGGAAGACCTCAAACAGGAAGGGCTGGAGTCAGACCTTCTTTCTAAACACCCAGGTATGACCAAAGAGACCAAAGGGAGTTTATTGACTGAACTTGGGATTGGAGTGGGTGTGCAGAGAAATGGCAAAAATTGAGGCAGACGGGTCAGAACACGGCGACCCGTTGCTTGACTGGTTAGCACTTTCGCCCTACAGTGCAGAGGTTGTGGGTTGAATTCCAGCTCCGGCCTCCCAGTGTGGAGTTTGCATGTTCTCCCCGGGCCTGTGTGGCTTTTCCCCGGGTACTCCGGTTTCCTCCCACATTCCAAAAACATGCATGGCAGGCTGATTGAACACTCGAAATTGTCCCTAGCAGTGACTGTGAGCGCGGATGGTTGTTCGTCTCTGTGTGCCCTGCAATTGGCTGGCAACCGGTTCAGGGTGTCCCCCGCCTACAGCCCAAAGACAACTGGGATCGGCTGCAGCACACCCCGCGACCCTAGTGAAGATAATGCGATTCAGAAAATGGATGGATGGGTCAGAGCACAAATGTGGCACAGCCAATCCTTGTTAAAAGTTGCTGTCCCGAATAATGAAATCAATTTATTGATTTATTTTTGTTGTTGTTACCATGGCTTTTAGTCTTCATCTCAGCATTTGAAATGCAAACGGTATCGCACTCCCCTCCAGACTCCTCGGAGCAACCAGGATCGGATGAAGAGCGGGCCAAGGACACCGAGTCCGAGAGGAAGCGCCTACTGGCCTCTCTGGAGCGAATCGGGAGGATAGATGAGGAAGAGGAAGGAGAGGAAGAAGAATTCCAGCTGCCACGGCAGAGGGAAGATGACAACATGTTCTCTCTGAACAGATGTATCCTGGGCGCCGTCATCCTAGTTGCACTCGGTACCATCTTGTTCTCCGGTAGGTGACCCCACATGCGCTTCAGCCCGTGTTGGAAGACAATGAGCTGCTAGATAACATGTGCTATAACCTGCAGGTGTTTTCATGGACCTGGATGAGGGTAAGCTTTGTTTTCATTCATTATTGTCTCCGCACGCTAAGAGGCACACAGAGCAACCAAGAGCTGTGTCCAAAATCCTCTTGAAAGAGGACAATGCTCATTGCATCCACCAAATGGAGTTAAACAATGGAAACCAAACCGATGCCTCACTAATTTTTGTTCACCTTGTTTCTCTTCACGTATGAGTAATAACAGATACATATTGTTCACCCTGTACATTGACTTTTAGAGAGTGTCTACAGTACAAGGGAACTGAGCGATCCAGAAGAACCAGGAAGACAGGTCAGTCTGAAGCTTATTTCTTCTCTTCTATTGCTCTCATTTGATTTGTATTCATCGCACATGCCCTCTTCCCCAATTTCCCTATTCTCTGAGCAGTAGTGTGTGTGTGTTTTTGGATTTGTCATAGGAGTGGCTTCATCCAGAGGCTCTTCCACCCCCAGCAGATGCTGAAAACTCTGAACTTCTCACCAAACTAGCCAAAGAAGACCAGCAAATTTCTATGTTGCAAGCTCAACTAGAGGTGTGTGTGCGCACGTGCGTGCGTGTGTGTTACCAACAATGGACAGTTTTTTTAGAAATACTGTACAGAACATTTTGTCGACATTGTGGGTTTTGTCATGGAGAAAATTTAGCAAGCTGTAGAGCGATGAGGCTACTGTATTGTATGTTTTTTATCCAGGTTGAGTCTCTTGATCTTTAGTGTCAGTCTAGACCAGGTCCAATGTGATACCTGAGCACACAGGTGTCAAACTCAAGGCCCGGGGGCCAGATCTGGCCCGCCACATCATTTTATGTGGCCCGCGAAAGCAGATCAAACATGTCAACTTCCATGATGCTTGCGAAAAATCTGGACCAAATTTTCAAATTCTCATATCTAATAAATCAGAGCTATTGTAAGCATGTTCTTGTTACCAAACCCCTCATTACAGTAACTTAAACAATAGTTGAATAAACCGTTATTATTGACTTTTTTAAGTTGGTTTCACTCATAACGGCCCTCCAAGGGCAATGGTAACTAAAATGTGGCCCCACGACAAAAATGAGTTTGACACCACTGCCTTAGCAAGACCATAAGTAGATTTCTTCCATAGTTAACAAAAAATTGACATCGTTATTTAGAAGCCTGTGTCAAAAGTATGACTCATTATTGGTTGCTTTTTGTCTGTAAACTACAGTATGCACTTTTGATTACGTTGTCAAATGCAACGGTTGGGGCACAATTTGCTTGTTATTAAATAATTCATGCTCATTGGGCTTCTATTTCAAGGTAAGCAATTTAAACTCGTCATATTTGCTAATCTGTCGCTTTTTGAACCGAGATAATGCCATTTAGTGAACTTTTAGGCCGTACTTTCCCCTCCTGTGATCAGTGTGGCTTTGCAGACTCAGTTTAGTTTGGAGTTTTGTTTTTTTTGGGGGGTTTGCTCTGACAGTCAGCCATGTAAGCAAAATGTTGCCACATCACACTCTGTCCCTCTTTTTTTTTTTCTGAATGCTTTGCGGACAAGAGTGAAAGCTTGCGGGCATTTTGAGCAGAAACTTAATGGACAAAGGCGCCACCCACTGTAAAGCAACGTGGCTGCAGAACAGACGCACGGACTGCTGCATGAAGCCAGCTCTCATAAAAAAAAAAAAAAATCTAAATTAAAAAAAAAAAACGGAGTCAAGCAGCTTGATTGGCGCCTGCATTTCTCTCCTCAATCCTTTCTGCTTGCATCAGCTACCGTGTCCTTGGGTCATATCCTCACAGCCTGTGTGAGTGGTGCACAAAAGGTTTGCTTTTGTTAACTTCTGCGAACAAACACTTCCTGCCCCAAAACAGACTTTTACGACTACAGACTTTTTTTTTTTTACAACCTTCCCCAACAATGGAATGTCCATGAAGCAGTAATAGTGGCCCAAACTTGTGAAAGCCATACATTTCACACATCCATGCAAAATTTAAGTCAACACACTAAATCAGCCTTTTACATCCACATTTCTTCAAGTCGAGTTTTTCCGCTCACCGTTGACCACCGTTCCATAACCACATTTGTGACATGCTGACTTTTCCATCTCATCCAGGCACAGAAAGAACAACTGCAAGCAGCCGAGGGGCAAGCAGCCGAGGGCGAAATGACGCGGATGCGCTGGCAGGAGGAAAATAGCAGATTGAAGTCCGAAGTGGCGTCTCTTCCTGTCCTTGAGAAAGAGAACGAGATGCTGAGGAAGGAGCTAGAGACGCTGCCGACACTTCAGCATGAACTCGAAACTTTGAGATCCGCTGTCAGTAAGTTGACAGGTACGGGAGGGATAGTTGGAAGGTTTGGAGCAATTATTCTTTTCTGATATACTTCTTCATCTGCAGTGCCCCCAAGTGGTCAGCCAGCAGACAGAAAACAGAATGGCAAGCGTGGGAAAGAAGAGAAGGATAAACATGACATGGGCGAAAACAAAGAGAGTAAGAAAAACGAATGGAAGGCGCGCAAAGAGAGCGGCAGAACAGAGCGGAAGCGGGCCGAAGGTGAGAAACGCCAGCACGGAAAGTACGACGATGTGAAGGAGGGGGAAGGAAAGCACAAGGAGGAGAAAGACTGGAAGCGGGAGAGCAGAGGGGAAGAGGGGAAGACGTGGAAGGAGCGAGACGTGAAGAAGGTGCAGGCCGAGAAGATGGAGAGGAAAGAGTGGAAGAAGGGCAAGCATGAGAAGCAATGGAGAGGAGAGGGGGAGAAGGAGTGGCGAAAAGACGAAGGCGAGAGGCACAAAGTGATGGACAAGTGGAAGCAGAAAGGGAAAAATGGCTTTGAGGGACACGGCAAAGACAAGACCTGGAAGAGCAACAATGGCGAAAAGGGAAAAGGAGGGGAGAGGAAACACGTGGAGGACGCCAAAAAACACGCCGGTAAGACTGATGACGGGAAGCAGTGGAGTCATCATGGAAAAGGTGATAAGGACCGCAGGAAGAACGGAGACGGACAGAAGAGGAAAGAGGACAGCGGCGAGTTGAAAGGGGACAAATCAAACTGGCACAAGCACAAAATCGCCGGCCACCATCGCGAGGAGAACATGTGGGCCGAGAGGAAGACGTCGCCTCCCGGGCAGCAACAATCCGCCGCCGATTCCACCGACTACTGGACCCAGCAGAGGAAGCGCCTCCACAGGAAGCCCAAACAGCCACAGCACTGCCACTCACAGGAGGCCTGCGCCCAGGCCGAGGGACTTCATCCCGTCTCCTTCCCCCACTTCGAGTCCATCCTCCACGCTTACCTGGCCAAGGCCGAGCAGGCCGGCGTGGACTCCTCCAAGAGGGACCAGCTGCGAAAACTCACCTCCGAGTTCTTCCAGGATGGCGTGTTCGTGCACGACCGAGTCAACTTCCGCAAGTTCGTTAAGGACGTGTCGGATATTCTGGAAGACATGGTGGAAGGGGACGGCGAGGAAGACAGCGACCTGGAGGATGAGATGGAGGCGTTCGGGAGAGAAGCGCTGGAGAAGTTTTTAGTGGTGGGAGGCGGCGAGCAACGCAAAGGGGAGTGGAGGAAGGAGAACGCACGAGCCAGTGGCTGAGGGTGGAAGGGATGGCATCCATCGCTAAAAAGGGAACACTGGATGGTGGAAGACATTTTTGTGCAATTTCACATTTCATTTTTAGGTTCCATTTTGTGTGTGTGTGTGTGTGTGTGTGTGTGTGTGTGTGTGTGTGTGTGTGTGTGTGTGTGTGTGTGTGTGTGTGTGTGTGTGTACGGCGCACATTATCCCACCATTGAGAGTACATTTCATCCACCGCAGTGCAGGTCTCATTTTGGGTCGCAGTAACAAAATTCTGACTATTCATTTTTATTTCTCGTTCGGGATCTCATCACATTTGCTGACCTGGCAATGATTTAACAGCTAATATGCATTTGTAGTTAGTGGAGGGTGCCTGGTGCGATACATATTTCTTGTTTACCAACTTCCTCAACCCTTTACTGGGCCAAGGCACATCAGAAATATCTCATTGCACACCACCAAATAAAAAAAAAAAAAATGCCACAAACAGTGCGATTATTGAAATGGTGGTAATTTGTTTAATTAAATGTAATCACAAATGTACTGTGTGAAATCTGTGCCTTTTTGGTTGAACACAAAGGTATTTATTTTGTCGTTTGATTGGCAACATGGTAATTGCACCTTCTGCCGTCGAGTTGAGAGCATGAAGTTGTTCTGCCTGTCACTCTGTTAGAGAGATGAAACGAGAAATACTTTGAAATAAATAATTATCGGGCGAATTCAGTGTGATTGGATAATTTACAACGGCGCGCCTCTGCGGCATAGTGCTTGCGAATCAATGCACTTAATAGCACAATTACACTCCATATTTTTTTTTCATACTTTTGTCCACTGGCTACATAAGAAAAATTATTAGCGCTGTTTTATTTGATACGTTATTGAAAGCAATTTGATGGGTTCCTCCTGCCTGCGAGTGGTCCCGCATATTTTACACATGAACTTATTCCTGCAGTGTCATTTTTTTCTCCCTTCTGCTGCAGCACTCGCACTGCTCAGTGTTATTATTGACACGATGCAGCTTGAATCATTTGAGTCGGTTCCCATGGCGATATGTCTGGAGCTATTGAAGTGAATGTGTTTTTTTTCTCCCCTCAATAAGATGCCTGTTTACTTTCTGTTTAAGTATCTGTGTACAGAATTGCATTGAATGCTTACAAGTAACTTATTTTTCAAGTATTGCGAAATATGGTAAGGCACAGAAAATATTGTTCTAAGCTTATTTGTCGCTCTTCAGGTACATGACTCATCCTGGGCACTAAAGTCCTTAATTTGTGTTTAATTTTGAAAGTAACACTTGATTACTGCTGGTTTACTATTGCTTGCAGCTAACAATATTGCGACACAATTGAAAATGGTAGCATTCAGAGCTTTTGTTGTTGTTTGAAGTCGTCACCTTTGGCAGTTTAATAAAATGTGGCCATCTGACTGTCTCAAAGCCTCTTCTGTGCTCACATAAGACTCAGCTAACATCACAGTTGCATCACATCCGTCTCGCGGTTCTGAGGTTCAAATCTTGGCTTGGACCTTCTCGGGTGGAGTTAAAATGTTACCACCGTCCTTGCTTGGGTTTTCTGCAGGTACTCCGACTTATATCCGACTATATTTTATATAGAAAACGCTTCTGATGTTGTATCTTGTTTTCTGCATCCTTAAATTGCAAGTGTCGAAAAACAGCATTGTGGTAGCCGTCAGTTTTTTTGGAGAGTTCCAGTGCCAAGCTTCCGTACAATACAGGACCCCGTGATACAGTATTATAAAAAGTGGTGTTTTTAGCATCTTCGTTTTCACAAAATTTTGCAATACGTTTGAATGATATGTCCCAGCCAAAAAAATTTTGTCCACAATGTCAGTTCCACGCTTCCGCGGTTTTATATTGACTTTTATTTTTTTAGAGTAGAATATATTGCCGTTGGCTTTCGTGAAGGAAATTCTTTTTTTGGTCTCTGAGGGACTGATGACGTTTGTGGGTTTGACATTTTATGTTTTTCATCACATATTTGTCATTAGGCAGTGTAACTTTAATGACACTTTCAACATTAACTGTGCACTCGAATGTAGGAAAATAAAAACGTACTTTAAAACTCACCCACTGCCATTGATGGCAATAGATGCCAAATGTGCTTTGTGACTGGGAGGGTTGCCACTGAATGTTAATGCGTTCATGAAAACGTGTTGCACATAAAAGTTAAATCTAGAAATTGTACTGCCCTCCTTGTACATTTGCGATTGCCAATTATGCTTTCCAAGTAACATTGGCGGCCATGTTTGTGGAACGTGTTGCTAGGAAGGCTTCTGGTGTTGCTGGTCACAATACTTCTTTGTCTAATTTTGTACTTGTGAGGATGTGTTTACAAGTATTTATTTTCTATGACATATTTTGACTTCCTACTTCAAAATGTATGTACATTTTACACCTTAATAGGAGACACCGTTGTGTCATGTTTTGGCTGTCTTTGTTTTGTTTTTCAGCACGAGTGAAGGGTGTGTCTCGTTAGTGGTGCACCTGTGCTTTGTTCCCAATCAAGTCGTCGTCAAATCTTTGCTGGATTATTCATCTTTCTTGCGGTTATGATCAAGAGATATTTTCTGGAAGTCATCTTCATGGTTGCTCCTGATTCCATAGGTTCTTGTAAGTATTTCTTGTTATTCTTATCTGATTTAAGTTTTGTGTATTTGGACTTTTGTCATTTCGTTTTGTGTATTTTCAGAATTCAAAATTTCCTTGCCTTTTGCGAAGCGCCTTTGGTTCATATTGGATTTTCCCAGTTCGCTGCCCGCTTACACTTTGTCGTTCCTTCGTTTTTCCTGTAACTCAACCTTGTTGTATCGTAGTTTGTCCAAGTCTGCGTTTGTGGGATCCGCACTCCATCCGGTTTCTTTGCCGAACCTTGTCATGTTTTTGAGGTGTTCATTAGTGTTGATTAAGAAAGTGCTCTGTGATTGTCCAGATCATAAATCACAAAGGTTTAGCAATGATTCATGTTGGTCCATATTTTATGTGAAACAATGTTTTTGTAGTAAGTGCACTTAATGCATTATTCTTTATACAAAATGTCACTCCATTCTTAAGAAATCCCAGCAGCCATTTTGATTCATCATCTTTTATGTGGCAGACTCAAGGCCCATATAAATAGATGGATAGTCTATAAACGCACATAGGTGCAACTGCGCTCTTCTTCCTCACTGATGACTCAGAATAGGATGTCGGGGACCTGAAAACTTCTGCAAAGTAGGTTTTGGATGATGAAGCCACAGAGCTTGTTAGCGCTATAACTGTCTCCCTAATGCACATGCTGTCAGGGCTTTATCTGAACTAATAAGGCTTGTCAGCAGCCCAAGTGGCTCGTTCGCAAAAAGTTTTGGCAACACCGGTGCTATAATTGTGCCTGTTTTATGACTTTCTTTTCGCTCCCTCTAGCACTTGCTTTTTTTTTCACTCCCTGAAGAAGGTGAGAGTCCATATATGCTGTCAAACACAAACCATTTGAGCAATGGCACGTTACCTCTGGTCACAATGTATATTGCTCATTTAGTGAGTGAATGATGCCTGAAGTTGGTCTTTACTTTTACATCTTATGAATGCTGTGGACTTAATTTGAGTCGATCAGAGTGGTTGTGTGCCAGTTTATTATGTAGGCTCGCAGAAGAAAAAGAAATAAGTGAATTGACAAGACCAGGGGCGTGTTTCCTTCAGTACAATGCAATGTACATGAATGTAACCCACAGAGCTAATTAGTGCCAAGATGACTGGTTGGTCACAAGTTTTTTTTTTTTTTTGTCTCCAAATTTGTCCGCAATTGGCTCTTGCTTTATTTACTGTATTTCCTCAAACGAGTGCTGGCCAAATCTAAAGTCACTCGCGTTGGGCTGCCACCATGTCTTGTGGCAGCGGCAATTGCTTTCAACACAAAGAGACAGTAAGTTTCTGGTGTTTGAACTTCACGCTTGCAGCTTTGAGCCGTTCCCTGATCTAGCTCGCTATCCATCTTAGGAAATGCCGTAGTTTGTCTCTAACCCAGACAACTGTATGTGTGGTGAAAAGAGAAACATTTTCAAGTTGAAGCACCCTTCGCATATATTCGTTTGGGCAAATGTGTCAACTCATTGCATGCGCCACATTTATGGATCAGCTACATTAATTGATAAATGTAATTGTGTGATTTAGTGTCGAAGTGCTTCATCCAACAGTGAAAATACGATAGCTGGTCTTAATGAGGCTCGGTTGGAACTCACTCCCCCCCCCTCCCCTTCACAAAAATGTATATTAATTCAAATTCTTCTTAAAAACTAAAATTCTGTGCTGAAAACCAGTTCTGCCCTTGTTTGACATGCTTATGCAAAGTCGTACTTCTGTACACACACCCCACAGTTGATCGGCTGACCGATTTCAGCCGTTGAAAAAAAAAACTCGAGGATGATAAATCCGCAATTCTTAATTCTTAGTGGTATTTAGACACCCGGGGACTGTTTTAAATGTGTGTCTCTTTCAAAACAAGACCAAACGAATAGTCTGTTTAGTCGCTAGCAAGTACTTGCACGCGTGGACAAATAATAGGGCAGCAATTACAGAGTTAAACTGGTGACTCACAACAACGAGCCCTGTGTTTACGGTCATGGGACCCTTGCTTTCTTCTTGTAAGGGGTGTGCCCTGACGAGTTAATTATATGTCCATCAAAACTATTTTTTAAATCACATCTCTGTACCTTAATCAAACCACTTTCACACTTTATGCATTACAGTAATGACTTAAGTCATGACTTTGTAGCAGACTATAAAAAAAGTACTCCAAGTGTGGAAAATTCCCTTTTTTTTTTAAATGCATGCAGTTTACATAGACGTCCACTAGACGGCGACAGAGCTGCAATATCTGCCTGAACCACATCTGCTCACGTCGTCTCCATTAACTGTTGCAAGTGACACTTTGACAGTTGTTCTCCGACCCTTTGGACAGGAGCCGCGATGGAGAGCTCGACTTGGAGCAGCGCTGGCATCTGAGGGAGATATTCAGCCAATCATATGATGTCATTCACTTGTGTGTGTCATACACTCAAGTTTGACTCGAGTGCACTATTTTTTTTTCTTTTTCTTGAAATGTTAGAAGCAGCCTTGACTGTTCCAATCACTCCCACCCACCCCCACACACCCACACACAGGAAAGCACCAGGCGTTCACTGTCTGCCATGTGTTGTATGTTACTTTTCAGCGTGTTGAAAAACATTCCGTGTGGTGTTTTTGTTCTAACTTTTACTCTCCACTGAGCCACCGTCTTCCCATTCTTTGCATAAGTGAACAAAGTTTCAGGGCGTGGCACTTGTTGCATGCGAGAACAAACAAACGCACAAACTTGTTCCAACGTGTAAAAGACGCCGGAAAAAAGGTAGAAAATAAGAGAAAAGTTGGGGAAGAAAAGGGGCAACAAAAGTGCTGTAATTGCACGATACCGGCCGGGATCAGCGAGAATGTCAACGGTTGCTCAAGCAAAGGCAAGCGGCGGGCGCCCCTGTCCACATTCCTTCTCCCCCGCGCATGCACACGCCCTGTGACAGTGAAAAAAAAAAAAAGTTGGCCGCTGCAGCGAGAAGTTAAATCACGGAAAAGATATGTGCTGCTGCCTCATGTAGCACAGAAGAAAAAGAAGGAGCTGCTGCGCGTATTGTGATTTCTTCCTTCCTTCCCTCCTCAAATCTTAACGGTGAGTTTGGCTTTTTTTTCCTTCTTCTTTCCCACTGTATTGATGTGCCCCCACCCACCCTCAACAATGTTTTAATTGCAGCTTATTTCGGGTGCTCTCCCCCCCCCCCCCCCCCTTGCGCGCTCACTGAGCCGTCTCAGCGGATCAGGTTGTCCTCGGTAGTAAACGAATCCCTGTCGCTTTACACGTCCAGGGATACCCAAGCCGTGTCAGGGTGACTTATTCATGAGCCGAATGTCATTCTTGCCTCTGCTTATTGTGCTCATTGTCGGCAGTAGTTTGGACTACATTTAAACACAAGACCCCCCACCCCACCCCCTTCCCATCATATGCGAAACCCCCCTCATGTCTCCTCCACGCATTTTGGGCGCATGCGACCCCGATGAACGGCAAATTTAGCCTCTTTCTTCTCCTGATCGGTATTATTTTGTTGTACTCAAGTGTGTTTTTATGCATGGGTGATGACAAATAAGAGGAAGTGTAGCAGTCACACCTATTTTTTTTTAATGCTAACACAGCATATGGGTGGGATTGACTCAAATGCCGTCATGTCTCAAACATACTTTGAATTGCCTGTACGATAATAATAATAATTACTACTAGTAGTCATGCTCAATTTGAATTAATAGGTTTTGCACAACTGTGGTGCATTATACTAAGATAGCTATCGTATACTTTGTCCCTCTATTGTGAGGTTCCAAACATCTGAAAATCACAACCTAAAAAAAAAAGGCTTATTTAAGTACAATATATGAGTATTAGTGCCATACTGAGATTATTATTATTATAGGAAGACAGAGAATTGTACAGTGGTGGCTTGAGATACGAGTAACTCAACATAAGGTTTTCAGGTTAGGGGCATTGTTTAGGCGGGTTTTTTTTGGGGTGCGGGGGGCGTTGTTCGTGTTTCACTCACAACTAGCAGCAGTTCACAAGAGTGAACGAAAAACAAGCAATTTATCTCAAAAGAGGCTTTAAGCTTTGTCATGCCACTCCCAGTTGCAGTTTACTGTCAAACTAAACATCAAACTAAGTTGCAATGTATGTTGCTGTAACCAACAATTTGATTTTAATAATCGATTAATCAAGGAATTTGATAGCTTTAATTTACGTGACATTACTTCAAATTGACACTGCGGTCAAGCGAGAGGTGACGCGCCACGAGCAGGTTGTCACACATTTAAAGAGTGGGGTGCTTTGAAGAGATGTACAAGCCGTCAAAGGTGTTGGTGTTTGAGAGGGGTTTTTTTTTGGTTTGTTTTTTAAGCCTTTTCCAGTGCTTGTGGAGAGGCATCACTGTTTAATGTGTTTATTGGTTACGTTTAAGGCCTCCTCCTGCTCCCGATAGATTTGTGCCAACGTTAGCATTAGCTGGCGCTAGATGGCCTGGTGCGGAATGTCATTTGGGCCCGTTTACCTCATTTAGTGTGTCTTGTATCTATTTGGCATTAACGTCCAAGCACCAAAGTCAAATAATGAACATATTTAGAAATGTTCTCCTGGCATTCAAACACCTACTGAACACTGTAAATGTCTGCATAACAACAGATCATAAAAAAAGTGTTCAAACTGGTGGAACTAAGTGTTTTATTTTTATGCTCAGTAACTGCTGCAAGTGTGTTTTCTATACATATTAATGAGCTTAGTAGTTTGCCTTTGGGCGTTCCTAACCTGCTTTGCCTCTCAACTGGTTTCGACTTGTCTTTGTTCTTGCAACACTGACTATACAACCAGATAGACGCACTGTGTCATGTCCTCGCAGTCACTCGTGACATTCAAACAATGTGACATGACCAAAGTTTGATGAAAACATGCAAGCGGGGAGGGACAGAGATGTAAATGCTGTTTGACAGCGCTTTGAAAAATCAGATAAATGGATTGAACGATAAGTACGAACTGGACAATGAAATAAAGTACAGCGGGCCCTCTCATTCAACGCAATGTGTTCCAAAATGTTGGCCAGTCTCTAATCCTTACCCCTCTGATTGCGGACGTCAAAGAAATTTTTCGCATGGAAAGTAATTGAAAGACAAATAATCCGTTCATGGGCAAATTGCCACTATCATAAAACTTATTACGGTAGACAGGATGTTTTGGAAAACACATTTTATGATTCAAAAATGTATTAGAAATGAACAGTGCAGAAAAGGCACATCATAAATTCATGATGAGTTGAGTACTATTTTGGTCCGTAACGTTTCAGAAAATAGGCAAAATGTTGTGGTCATTGTTTTGCAAATTGCGCTTCGCTTTCATGGATAACGGCAGAAATTGAATAATATTTACCTGGTGAGAAGGTGAAATTCTAAGCATTTGGGCAATTTTAAATTGAAAAAAAGGTAGCTAATCAATTCATAGATTCTGAAAAATAATCAATGATTAATTTAATCGATGAATTGTTTCACCTCTACTTTTAATATCACAAAACATGACCACGATTCTTCAGCCGGGTCCATACAATAGCAAGCCAGGCGGATAAAGTTAAGCCATCATCGCCACAAGTCTGAACTTCCTCATGGCTACTATCCTGTCCCAAAGGCCACAAAAGCCAAAGGAAAAGCAACACGTTCATTGACTTAAAGCGTACGATGCTCCCTTAACTGAGGTTTCGTGATTTAGTCACTTTGAGGGACTTTTAAATTTTGAGATTCCTACTCGATATGTAAAACACACTACTGTTCGAAAGTATGACGGTCACTCAGAATGTTTTTTTTGTTTGTTTGTTTTTTACATTAACAATGTCTAAACTGTATATCTGATTAATCTGATCTTTTATTGGGAAAAAAAAACAACCCTGCACTTTTCATTCAAAAATAACATTTCTAAGTCAGCCCAAATTTTGGAAGGACGCTTCACATTTTGTGATCGTTTTCCTCTCCTTTCTCTGGCATCCAGCAGCTTTTTATTGCATCGAATTCCAAGTGCGAGTCAGACCACAGTATAAACTGGGCCTTGCTCAAGCCCTGTGAGTCACGCTTGAGGGCAAACCACGTGCTAATGTGCACACAAGCAGGCTGCCCCGTGCTTTTATTCAACTTTGCTAGTGTACTACTTCCCTTCTTACCCCGCCCCCAATCCATAACGTTTCTCTCCCTCTTTGTTAGTTTTCTTGTTCTATCTCATTACACTTGGAGTGCCCGCTAATGGGTGGCGGCCTGTCAGTGCCGTGAATGTATGGCCCACGAACACGAGCATGCGTGCTGCCACGCTGTTGTTCCAAAGGTGTTGGGACGATTATAGCACACTGTTAAATAATTAAAAAAAAAAACGATGATTAGCAAGCGGATGACAGATGCTCACTAGAATGTCGGGGGGGGGGGGGGGGGGGTGGTGGTGGTTTTTTTTGGGGGGAAGTGTGCTTGTGTGCCTGGCCGTGCAGTAGGGCCTCCGTGTAACACAATCCTGATGTGTTGGGCCTCACTCACTCACTCACTAATTAGGTTAATGCAAGTTACGTCCTAATTGTTCCTGCTTTGGATATGTCTGTCTGTGTGTGTGTGTGTGTCTGTCTCCCTTTGGGTGTGGACCATTGTGTATGCTTAGTGTAAGCATTGTGCTATGACATCTGTGTCACATGGAAGATTTATCTGCCGTTCCCTAGGCAACAAAACCAACAACAAGATGGCTCCCAGCAGGCAGTCGTCGTCATTGGCTAGCCTGTTTCCTGACTGTCGTTTCCGAGTCAATCAGTCAGTCAGCCTTTCGTCTATGGAAATCTTGCAGCGAGGCCTCCACCGCACCGCAGGGATAATGATCAGCTCCACATGGGTGGCTCCAAGTCGAATCCGTGGCAGCTGCTTTTAAACAGGAGATGCTTTCAAATGCTTCACAGTTATGAAAGCGGAGGATACGTTTCAAGTAGATCACGTTCTTTTGCACACAAGTCTGAGTCGTTTGTCTTCAAGTATCAGGGGAGTCTTGAGCCGATATCTCGGCAATGAGTTAGGAAGGAAAAAAAAAGTCCATCCAATTAAAAAAATAATAATATATCTTCAGTGTATCCTAACATTATTAACTTTATATGGCTTTAAGTCAGAAGTGGTTCAAATCAAGTGAAGAAATATTTTGTTCATTTTAGAAATTAAGCAAATACAAAAATCCGACCTTTTTCAGCCATGACCAAGCATCAGAAAAATCACATGATCGGCCCCGATTTCCGGTCACATGATCGGATCGGGACAGCTCTCGTTCTAACAGGACGTTAGCTGTGGGAAGTCAAGCTGCGTCCACGAATACCTCTGCTCAGGCAGCAATATTCTGCTCCATCCAGCACCGGCGTGGAAACAAGGGCCCAGAACGGTCCAAAAAAATTAACGGCTATATGCCCATAAAACGTTCTTCATATGTCTATCACAGCAGAGCACTGACTTATGGGCCAAGGAAGACCGCATTACATGTTCGCGTAGATGAAGAACTTGATGTGAATGTTTTGCTGTTACAGTCTGCTTGCATCAGAAAGGCTGGGTGGCGGGGGGGACTTGTGTGTGGCAGCTAGCATCCACTTTGCAATGTGCATTACTGCCACCCACGGGACTGGAGGGAATAGTCGGAATCTTATCGAGGTGTGATATAGAAAATTTTCCCCATTGTTATTGAGTCAGACAGGTTTAGGATTGTTCAGCCATTTTAGGATTTGAAGGAGCCAATAAGCAGGCTCCTCATAATAATTATAATAATAATCTTCTGCTTAGCTTTGTTTTGTTTGTATTTGTTACACAACACCCCGGGAGCTCTGCTCCAAATAATTTTAATAGCATTTCACACTTCTATTACACAACATCTAGTCACTATAATGGAGGAAAATATTCAGTGGCTATAAACAGGAAATTATGTAATCGGAACACACAAAGTGGAGCAAAATGGCATTACGTACGGTATCTTTTCGTCTGTTCACCAGAAGTGAAATAGTGGTTTGCGGTTGAGAGGTTCTGGGTTTGAGTCTCTGTAAATGAATTTGCTTATTCTCCCTGGCCCTGCGTGGGTTTTCTCATGGTACTCTGGCTTCCTCCACATTCCCCCAAAAATGCATGTTAGGTTTATTGAAGACTCTAAAGTCTTCATGGGTGTTTTATTTGGATGTCTCCTATGATTAACTGAAGAGTATTCTATCTCATGTCCAAAGTCAGCTGGGATTGGCTCGAGAACAGGCGCTACAGAAGATGAATGACTATTGCTCATAGTGTGTGTGACTGCCCCTTCTCTGGTGCGCGAGGCAGCGCAGCCCACCACGTTTGCAGCTTGTGGGCGTGACTTGTGCGAAATCGGGTGTGCACATTCTGCCTAGCAACAAGTGACTGTGCCAAATGTAAATAAACCGCAGCAGTTCAATTGGTTTCCGTTATCTGCTAGCTAGCTAAAAATTTACTTACAGTTATTAACGTTTGGTAATGACAATCGTCTTACAACTTTACGCTTAATAGCTTACAGATGATTTGAATTTTGAAATAAATGCACTGGAAGTTCGTGTGTAGGCCAAGACCATCTGTAACTTTCACTCACACCCCAAGCTAAATTTAGCTCCTCTCCAGTAGAGATGTTTCACTTCAGCATTCTTTTGTATTTTATTTTTATTTATTTAACATTTTTAAGGCTTTGTTGCCCACCATTTTGCTTTCCAGATATTTCCATCTAAAAGGGGATTCAATGAGATAAACAGCCATTGAGTTCACAACGATAGCTAATCCGTACCTCATCGAGGCCTTTAGATTCTAGCAGGTGAACCTTTTGGCTCTTGATTGATCTTCCGAATGCAAGTTTTCCTCCTTTACTTGAGCATTCAAGTGTCCCGCTTGGGTGGAGTGTCATAGCGGACAGCAGCGGGTAATTTGAGCCAGATGCGCCCCAAAGGCATCCTGGAGATCAGATGTCCTGCGTCAGAGATCACGGCCCCCATTGTGTTCCTCTCCTCCTCTTCTTCCAACTTGTTCACCGCTCGCTCTCTCACTGACCTGGCACTCCCCTCTCCTCGCAAATGCTGACATCAACAGTTTGGATCACCTTTCATACTGACGAAACAATGTCATGTAGAAAATGGACTCCGGCTGAGTGTTGTATTAATAACGAGAGTATTTCTGTCTTCATGTTAGAGCACACTGATCATTTCTTTGGTAGTCTGTAATACTGGCGGAGCAGCCTGGACACATCATGTTGCATTTAGCATCAGCACTGTTATTTTTGAGAACGGTCTACTTGGTCTCTAAATCGTCGCTGTCTAATTGCTGGCTGTTTTCGTGTACCACAGCAGTTAATAAAGCGACGCTATGTAGTACTCAGACAAAAATAAGAGCCAAACTCATTTGGATCATAAAACAGGATTTTAAGAATAGGAATCATATCTCGAAGCACTAGATCACCTTCTTTTGTTGTCCGTAACATTGGACCATCCTGGACAACCTTGTGGTTTTGTAGCATGAACGCAAATGGTAGTCTACTCTTCAAAGCTGTGTTATATTTTGCCACTCATCTTGTGAACAAAGTTGCCATACTACTACTTAGATTGTTTTTTTTGTTTGTTTTTCATTCAACCTTTACTTCTCCAGGGAAATCATTTGACAACAATTCACTTTTATAATGCCGACCAACCTGGTTACAGACAGTAGGGTTAAAAAAAAAAAGGCAAAATAAAAGCAAATACAAATAAATATATACAATGACCTGTATGATGTGTTGCGCACAAAACTGTCCATAAATTGTATCCACAAGACATAAAATCTCGTGGCCGAACTCCGCGTTATCCATGACGTTTCCATGGCGTTTAGTCGTAGCAGCTGTAAAATCTCTGAGGTGATGAAACCTTAAGGCACAGGTGTCAAACTCAAGGCCCGGGGGCCAGATCTGGCCCACCGCATCATTTTATGTGGCCCGCAAAAGCAAA
This sequence comes from Hippocampus comes, assembly GCF_001891065.2. NCBI lineage: Eukaryota > Metazoa > Chordata > Actinopteri > Syngnathiformes > Syngnathidae > Hippocampus > Hippocampus comes. Next base: position 120,043 of record NW_017805539.1, on the reverse strand, counting down.
TCAAACATGTCTAGTTCCATGATGCTTGCTAAAGTCTGAACCAAAATGTCAAATTGTCATATGTAATCCACAATAACAGTCATTATTCTTGACTTCTGATTTTAAAACTAGTTATCCATCAATTTGTTGTGCACTCTGTATGTAATATCTGGAAGTGATTAAACATTTCTATGGTTTCCCAAAATTTATAACGGCCCTCCAAGGGAAACCGTAACTACAATGTGGCCCGTGACAAAAATGAGTGTGACACCGCTGCCTTAAGGGGGGAAAAAAAAACCTTAAGAATGAATCACATGATAATGCACATTACCGGATGTCGCTTTGCATTTACAACGGTGCATGTCATAAAATAGCAATGCTATGATATTTCTTCGAACTCATGTGATTTCTTGTTTCCGTAGACATGGAGTCAGCCATCCAGACATTGGTGACCACATTTCTTAGTTCTACCAGAGGCAAGGAGAACATGGATGGGAAATCCTTCCAGAAGATGGTAAAGAAGCACCTCGGAAGCGTCATGGAGGTAAAAACGTTCACTCCTCAAGCAAAGCGCTGACATTTCCATCCCCGACTATTCTCCCTGCACTTTCGGGGTGGAAGAATTAGCTAACTACACGTCGTGATTGCGCGAACGAAGATGCTAAAGTTTTGACATCATGGGAGAGAGGCGAGGCATGCTGGAATCCAAACTGTGTCACGTGGCGCGGTTTTAGCCACGCCCTCCCACCCCCAAAAAGGGAGAAATTTGAAACTTCTTATCGGTCTTTGCACACTTTTAGCAATTATCTTCAAATGTTTCTTTTCCACCTCAAACGCATCTCGCGATTTATCGTAGGATGCCAACAGCTCGGCAGCCGTCAAGGAAATGCAGAACGGCCTGGATGAGAACAAGGACGGAAAGGTCAGCTTTCAGGAATACCTCACTCTGATTGGCTACATCGCCAAGGCGGTCAGCGAGAGCAAGCACCCATCCAACGCGGCGGCGTCATAGACGGACGGAGACACATTTGGGGCCGTGCTTCTTTTTCTTCCACCGCACACAGTTAGCCAACCTTTTGTATCGATCTCATCCTCCTTTTAACCTGCTTGCGTCCATCGTGTATTCAAAGCTCCCTCCATGTTGATCTCAAGAAAACATTGAAGAACTCCCATGTCAAGAATGCAATTAAAGCTTTTTACCGACACCGAATTGTTGATGTGTGGCGTCATTTGTGTGGCGAAAATGCGCTCGCGGCGGGTCCCCCCGACGTGCTTCTAAAATTAGCTTTGTGCGGTTTCCCTGATGAGCGTCAAGTACTGCAACGAGATCCTAGCACATAAGAAATGAGCCCCATTGTGCTTCACCCTCCGCTCTGCAACACTATACCAACACACGCACCCAATGTGCTAACATGTCTCGCATGGCAAGACATGCGATGACGGCACATTTAAGCATAAAGTGCGGAAAACCATTTTAGACCACCTGTCCTTGCTGCGTGTGACCTGGTTGACGGTTTTGTTTGTTTGTTTTTTTTTTTCTCTGAGATACAATATAAGCTGCCTCTTCATCTTGAGTTGTGTGCAAAAATATAAATTATGAATGATGGATGGTGGCAAATGGCGACCAATTCTTTAATGCACATGATGCAAAACGCCATAGACGGGCAAACAAAACTAATCGATGTCAATGTGTGATATCCCTTGAAGCATCAGATATGGTTGGAGTCTATTGGGGTATTTTTTTCCCCCTCCTCTTTCCGACTGTTTTCCTTTCACATCTAAGATATCTGACCACTTAACAGTGACCCGCCAGGCTTCTCTCCTGCCTCCCCCATGTTGGTTATATATATATATATATATCACACACACTGAGCTAATCATTCATACATCCCTCACACATTGCACAATAGTCAGGTTGACGTGTAAATGCCGTGTATTTGGAGCAGTGTACAAGTCATGCCGCACCCACCGGTTTGTTGCAATGCAGTCGGTACAGTGAACAAAGCCCATCAAAGTAATGTGGCACATTATTTGGATTGCAACATTTATCACCTTTCGCACATTTACTCTGGCATGTGTAAACATGTTCAGGCTACAACTGAATTACACCACCGTCACAAATTTGTGTGTGTGTGTATCTATCTATACATATATTTTATTGATTGATTGATTGATTGATTGATTTACAACCAACATAGCCAGTTTCATATAGCATACAAGCATTTGGTAGACATGTCTGTCATCAGTAGACTCACGTAAAAAAGCACACATGCCGTCTGCGGAATTGGATTGAAGTGGACATTTTAGGGTCATTTTGTGTATTTCGAGCAGTCTTTCAAATACGAACTCTCCCTAGAAATGTTGTCAGATTGCTACCAAATTTGAATCACTCATACTAGGCTAGATTTCGACTGTGTGGTTCAAACGGCATGATTTTCTTTGCTCCCAGGTGCTCCGAGGTTAGTGTTGAGACAGATAGATCTACCCCATTTATGCCAGCGAGACGGTCACGTGCGGAGCACAATTTGGATCCAGATGCAGACAGGACGCCCAAATGGAAAAACAGAGAGTCTTCACACACAAAAATACAAAGTAACAACAGAGAGCACGGCGTTCTTACAATGTATCACTAAGCAAGTCAATCTTAAACACTAAGGGGCATCATCACAATAACCAGATTAGGTGATTTATACATACACGCACCCACATCTACCAAAATAACAAATAGATTGAAAAATCTAAACCACATTGAATGTGGTTTGAATATACGATGTCTAAGGTCTGTCCATCGTTTAATAAGCAAATGATTGCAAATGAGGTATAATGGAGTAATGCTGAGGTTACCCCAGGCTAACTAAAAGCTATGTAAACTCTAATATTTTTATTATGCACATTATGTGTGATTGTTTACTTCCATCACTGCTGTGATGCTTGTGAGTTATGTGCAATTTGGGCATCTGGGGATTCAGGTTGTTTCATGTCGACTGTGATTGCTAAATCTATATATTGCATATGTGCCACTTGAAATGTACGTGGACATAGACCAGAAACAATTTAACGTACCTTTTGGGTATTAAATTTAGAATTGGATATTTGGATCTGTCGTGTAAATCCAGCCGTAGACAGATTGTTGACACAAAATTGCAAATAATTTAAGTTTTTATGATTCTGTGTGGGCAGAGCATGACAGTTTGATGTCCTGCCATAAATAATGACACTCTAAAATCAAAACTACACAAGGTCATAAAGGTCTGGAAAAGGATATGAATTGCTCCAATTTCCCCAAAGACCAAAAAAATGGATTGATTTCCATACGAAATCTTCACCCCACGCACATTGAGGCAGTGGACTCATTTAGGTACCTTGGTGCACACCTAAATAATACACTGGCCTGGACAGGCAACACAAACACTGTGTACAAGAAATGCCAGATTCACACCCACTTGTTGAGGAGACTGACGTCCTTTGACATGAGAAGAGCCTTGCTCAGGGCCTTTTCTGACACTGTGGTGGCCTTGGCATCGTTTTGTATCAAAGTGCGCTGGGGAGGAGGCAGAACAGACAAACTAGCAAATGGACACCATTGAGAAGGTGGCAGACGGAAAGATGTTTGCCAAGCTAATATACATCATAGACAAGACTTCCCACCCAAGGCACGACCCTGTAGAGTCCATCAACAGCTCCTTCACTGCCAGACTTGAACGCGCTAGCATGCTACCGTTAGCGTGTCCACCTCACAAATTCTGATGTACAAGTTTTGAATTTTAGTTGCGTTCCTGCGTGGAAGTGGGAACACCTCGGAAGACAGATTCAGAAGTCTTGCACGTTCTTGGTCAGCCTGGAGCTTGTGAAACAACCTCCAAGAAATTTGGCCGGGAATCTATTTAGCTTCTTCGATTAGCCTAATACATGGGTGTAGCCACAGGCCCTATTTTGTCTGCGTTAGGTCATGTTGAGTTGAATGTAACATCTTCAGTGTGTCCAATAGACAGGTAGCAGGTGTCTGAACAAAGGAGGAGGGAGAGGAGTGACATATGGAAGGAGGATGGGTCGAGTGAGGGCCGTATTTAAGACGGGGTCCTGCTCGTCCTGCTCACCAGTTGCTTTTTCCACTTCGCTCTCCGCGTACACCTGAGCGTCCGGCCGGCCTTCGTCATCCAGTCAGGTAAGGATGAGGTTCACTTTGCTGAGAGGAGGATTTATTCCTAATTGGAGAAAACACTGATCGATTTCTAACGATAGGGAGTGTTGGAAAAGTTTGAGCATTTTAAGGGCTAGTTACCGTGTGAAGCACTCACAAATAGTTGTCACCAAAATCCTTAACATTTAGTATTCTTGATTCGGACTTATTTGTACCTCTGTATTTCTCAACCAATTCAAACTATTTCAACGTCAAAAATATCCAGCTCGTTCAAGAGATGCTGTGGACGAGCATATTCCCTGAAATCACTTTTGGTGAGCAACACCATTCAAATGAATGAAGAACAAATTCACCTCATATTTCATCAATTCTTAACCCGTTCAACTCATTCAACTTTAAAATGTTCACCATTGTTGCTTTAAAAAAAAATAATAAATTTCATTTTTTTTTTGGGGGGGGTGAGAAAATTCCTAAATTAATACAGGAGTAATATTTGAAGGTGCGCCTTTTACTCCGAAGGAGGAATATTTCCCATATTTGCTTTGTAACCGATGCATTAATTATAATTTTTAAAAACATTCAAAGAATTCCTACTTTTTCAAAATTCCATCTTTACTCGAGAAAATTCCCAAACAAATGGAGAAATATATCATATATATTTAAATCACCCCAAAGTCACAATTATTGGACTGGTTCAATGATTTCAAAAAGTTCCACATTACAAGAAGTCCACAATTTCACTGAGAATGACCAAATGAAATGAGAAATTAAAAAAAATAAAAATTCCCCAAATACTCCCATTTTCCAAGCAATTTAGATCATTTCAGTGTTCAATTTGAATTGAGCTCATTTTTTTTAAATGACCATTTCTTCAAACAATTCGAACCGACTTCAAAAGATCATTTTAAAACTTCTGAATTTCATTGAGGTCCACAATTTCCATAAAAAAAATTCACAAAAGAATAGAATACTTTTTTTTTTGAATGTCACCTTTCAGATTCAAAATGATCCCAATTTCCAAATGTTCAACATTGCCAAAAAGTCCACAAGTCCCTGAACAAGCTCCAAAATGAATGAGGAAATGTGAACCAGGATAGTGCGAGTGACTGAAATGCTGTCAAATAATTTCTTACATTTGGAAATTATTTGACAGCATTTCAGTCACTCGCTCTATCCTGGTTCACAGGTTGCACAAGCCGCTTTGGGTTTCAGGCCTTATCAGCCGGCTCACATGTCCGGCTGACTGCCAGAGGTCCAAAGCGTGGCATCAGATGATGTGTAGCGGAATCCTACCGACGGAAGAAACGCTGGCGATGAGCAAATAGAGCAAAGTTGACACCGCAACGCTTTCAGGGTTCTCCCTCTCCTTGTTAATGGCACTTGACCTGCCCTGCGGCGCCACTCTAATGGGGCACGTTCTGCTTTCTATGTTGGCTGGCGTGTGTGTGTGTGCCGTGTGTCCACTCACAGCAGCATGTCTTTGCCCGACCCCGAGAACGCGTCCACCCTGGAGAACGCCATGCAGCTCATGATCCAGACCTTCCACAAGTATTCCGGCAACGAGGGTGACAAATACACGCTGAGCAAGGCCGAGCTCAAGGAGATGCTCACCACCGAACTGGGCCAATACCTCGGGGTAAGGAAGTGGACGCTCAACACCCTTGATGGGCACGGTTGAAATTTTTTTTTTTTTTGGCTATATTTTCTTTTTCCTCTTTTCTGTCTTTGTTCTTTTCTTTTTTTATTTTATTTCTGTTTCTTCTCATCATTCCCTTTTTTTGTTTTTCTTTTTCTCCTTTCCCTTTTCTTTTTTTCCATATTTTCATTAATTCCTTATATTTTATTTAAAATGGATTTGGGTTTAAAAAGATAGACGTACTCTTCTATGCAGCACGCCAAAGATAAGGAGGCGGTGGATAAGGTCATGCGGGAACTGGATTCCAACGGGGATGGCGAGGTGGATTTTACCGAATTTATCATCCTGGTGGGCGCCCTCACTGTGGCCTGCAATGACTTCTTCCTGGAGTTCAACGAAAAGCCGGCAAAGAAGAAGTAAACGCCGTCTCGACGTGCTCCCATCCAAGGGAGGAAAAACCCACACAACATATACACAAACATACTGTACATGCCTAATTTGAGGGGAGAGTGTTGTCCTTTTGTGTCTGCACTGTCTCTTTAAATTCACATTTACATCGGTCTCCTATTTCTGTTCATGCATTTTAGAACACTTTGGAATTCCCCCTGGAAAGAATAAATGTGATCTTTGATCAAAAGCGTCCTTTCGTGGTTATGTGCTGACACGAAATGGCCGCCAGGTGGCAGTAAGTTGCCGCGGAACGAGTTGATTGAGGACACCGCATTTTCTCGTTCGGTGGCAAGAGATCGCGTAGTCAAACTTTTTCAGGATTGGACGAGTAAATAAACTTTTGCTGCATCAAAGCGCCACAACGTCCGTGAAATCTTGGTTGTGCCTTAAGGGCCACGAGTGCTTAACATTCCCGCAGTGGAAAAAAAAACCCAACATGTGTGAGTGTGTAAGTATGAAAAGGGAAGCAGAAGCAGCCTCAATATTAGAAAGCCAGGAAATGATTCTTTCTGTCTTTCTATCCTGTGGCAGAGGATTAATGGGGAATGTCGGGAAAACCTCACAAAAGACTCCAGTGTACAGTAGCAAGATTTAGCGCATTCCTCTATTAGAAGAGCCTTTTTTCCCCATGATGTAAAAAAAAATAATAATAATAACGATACAGTGAGGACTCATGAAATGTGGAAACGCATTGTTGTAAACTCACATAAATGCTGCGCATCTTTCAGCTCTTTATGATCCAAGATTTGTAAATCAGAACAATTAGGTTGCAATAAAAAGGTCAGCAACAGTTTCCATTGGTTTCATTAATTCGTTTCCTTTGACAGCTGGTTACAAATACTTTTTTCCACCCTTAAAATCCGTTAGCAAAGGTTTGTTCGCTGGATTCCACTTAAAGACTTGCCTGAGTGATTATTCTGTGGTGTGAGGTGTGTTAAGAGACTTTTTTTTTTGCCTGATCTGCTTGGAAAATGGTCGGAGCTGACAAGGATAATTATTCCAACTGTTCAATAATTATAATGTCAAGCGCTTCTGTGTGTGGTTAACACCAAATTGAGCTTCACCATGGATCTGCGTTTGTGACTTGAAACACAATGATAGCCAATTAATTGGGATGTAAAAAAAACATCAAGATACAAATTGACGAGTAATTTGATTCTTGACACAGTTTGTTATGTAATTAGATTTTTTTTTCAATTGATCATTTTAATAGGGGTGTAATAATTCATTTAAACAACAATTTGATTCCTACCACGATTCACGGGTGCCAATTCGATTAATGGCCGATATTGGTTCATTGAGGACCATCCAATCTGAAACAGTTCAATGGCTTGAAATCAATTCAGTAATTTTTTTTTTTTTTTTAGCCAAACATTAGGAGGTAAACTAAATTATGGATATTTTCAACAAACAACAAAAACACATTCACACTTCATTTGAATCAAGTGCAATTAACATCTCCTCAGGTTGGTTTCACGGAAGTTTACCTGCTATTTCTGGTGTTGTTCTTCAACATAGAAATGATACAAATGCATCAATTATGTCAAAAATAAAGAAACAGTGGTTGAACCTGCTACTATCATTCACTTTGGAAGAAAAAGATCAAGTGTATCCCAACTATTCTTCAATGACTGCAGATTTTTATTTGCTTGTTTTTGCCAATGTTTTGTCTTGAGCCTGAGGCACCCTGACTGCAAAGCGAAAAACAGTATTATGCTCTGCTGCTTTTGTTCTTAAAATCTTAATGTGTCCACCCACACAAACACAATCCCCTTCTAGTCTTTTATGGTATTAATCTGTTGCCAAAACTTTTTAAAAATCTTTTAGTTACATGTGCAGCGAGACTCAGCCTGGACCAGAACTAGGGGAGAGCAAAGTGACCATACAACGGCGCCTCAGTAGATGGCTGAGCGACTTATTGAGAACATCTTTGCAAAAGGTAGGCTATATACAGTATGTATAGATGCGTGTGTGTGTGTGTGTGTGTGCGTGTGTGTGTGTGTGTGTGTGTGTGTGTGTGTGTGTGTGTGTGTGTGTGTGTGCGTATACATGCATGCACACACACACACCGTATTTCCCACAGTATAAGGTGCTTCGGAGTAAAAGGCGCACCTTCAATGAATGGCCCGTTTTAAAACTGTTTTCATATTGAGGGTGCACCACTTATAAGGCGCATAAAATCAAAGCTACAATAGTGGCTGTACTGACATTATGCATCCACTAGATGGAGCTACACTAAGGAATACAATACAAAACAGCTTTATTTGTATCGCGCCTTCACAACCGCTGCAGTTGTCACAAAGTGCTTCACAGAACAGTAAAAATACTACGTCCAAGAAATAAGAATATTAATCCTTATATAAGGCGCATTGGATTATAAAGCGCACCGTCGGCTTTTGAGAAAATGGCATGCTTTTAGGTATGCCTTATAGTGCGGAAAATACGGTATTTGCAAGTAAAAGACTCACTTTAAAAGTTGGAAAAGCGGCTATATTGTGATTGGCGTGTGCCCTGTACAGGGTGTACTGTACTCCGCTTCTGGCCCCAAAATCACCAAAAATAGGCTCCAGCTCATTCGCGAACCCTTATGAGGAAAAGCCCTTCACAAAATAGGCTGAACGATGGACAAAGCTGCTTATATACGAACAACGGGTGAGTTGACTTGCATGTGGCACGCGTGTGTGACGTCGAGCGTACAAACACGCCACAGAGACACGTGGTTGAAATAATCTGAACCTACAACCTTTATTAAACTGCCATTGTTGGGGTGGGGGGTATGCAGGACCTGGGAAGGTGAAGGGGGGTGGGGCTTGAAGGCTTCATTATGGGAGCATCAGTGAGAAGAAAAGGAAAGAGAGTGGACAGGTCATAAAGAGACTCCTCCATGGCTTCGGGGATCGTCTCCAATTGGCCCATCATCCAGAGTAGCGTGAAAGTCAAAACTCTCACATCTTCATTAGATTTAGTGACCCCCCCCCCCCCGCCTCCTCATTTCAGCGATACAATCCTTCTGTGAAAAGCTGACTTGTGCTCTTGCTAGGGGCCGACATCACACCATTATAATGTAGCTATGTAATGTATATAATTCGGTGTCATTTGGCCTCTTTTCGGCTTCTTGTTTGTGAATCTTTTAAGCTGCTGTGACTCATTCGCCAGAGTTGATCCTCTTGTCATGTCCCTCTTGTTTATTGAAAAATTCATTCAGCTGCACTTCCTCCCCTACAGCATGTACCCTGGAAAAAAAAAAAAAAAAAGCCTCCCGCTCGTCTGCCGCAGGACGTGCGGTCGATGTGGATCTCCAGCAGTCACTTGCATGAACTGTTTTTCTTTCCCGTTTGAAAAATCCAACAAGAAGGGATGTGTTTGGAGAGACGATATCAATTAGATGCTTAGCATTTGGGATTGAACGGTATTGGAATGCGAGTGCGCTTACATACAATGAAGAGGAGAAGGAGGAAGGGGAGGAATGCAGAGGAAAGGGAGGTGTGGACACATCAGGAAACAAAAAGAAAAGACGTGCGAGGAACGAGCAAGATAAGTCCGGCACGAAGAAGAAGCATCTGATGAAAAGGAGTGGAAGGGCCAGAAAAGATGAAAATATGCAGCTAGCGAAGAGAGAGGGGGTTGGAGAAGAGGCGAGGAGATGAAGGAAAAGAAATAAGGCACAGGAAAAGTAGGCAAGGAAAAAAAGTGAGGCAAAGAAAGGAAGTAGATGAGGGAACACCGAAGGAAGGGAAGGAAAAATCTCAGAAGGAATGTACGGCAAGGAAAAGAGAGGTTAAAAAAAAGACAAATAAAGAGGCAAGGAGATGAAGTTGGTGACAAAGAAAAGTAGTCGGGGGGGGGGTAGTTTGGGGGTCCAGGAAAAGAGGCAAGATGGTAAAATGAAGGAAAGGAGACCGATGGGGGAAAAGGGAGGAAAGGTAATTTAACCAAACGAACAGAAGGTAAGAGAAGGAAAACACGTCAAGGAAAGAGAGACATCAGCAAGAGGACAAAGGACAATAAGGCAAAGATCAGAAAAGGAATGAAAGCCTCGGTAATAAGAGTGAGGAAACGAGTCAAGGAAAGAAAAGGAATGGAAACCAAGGAAAAGTGAGGAAAAGAGGCATGGCCGGAAAAGGAAACAAAGGACGAGGAACAACGAACGAGGCAAGGAAGCTGAGGAAAAAGTGTCGGGAAAGAAAATGAGACCGAAGCAAATGGAGAAAAGGGTTCTGACATGGCCACTTCGATGATGGGAAATCAACATTGGTGGACTTGACTTCTATATGATCTGTAGACACACCAAATGAGCTCCCGTTTCCATGTTCACGCTCCTTTTGTTAATCATTCAAGCCCATTTGCTCCCCATTGTCCTTTCTGAAATGTCCATCGCCAATAATGAGGAGGTGTGGCTTTCCGGTTGTCAGGTTCCCGTCACATCCCTCGCAGCGTCATCTTCTCTCGATCTTCTTCTTTCACATTCGTTCGAGCCTATCGGTCGCATGAGTTCATCTGTCGTGCACTGATAAGAACATACAATGTCATTTCATGGTGGTCAAATTCGAAATGGGCAAGCCGTGATATGCTCGGATCTCCTTCCCCCTTGTGACCTGACGGCGTGGACTTGACAGATCTGCTTCGTGCATTCAAGGTCACTGTCCCCAAAAAAAAAAAAAAAAAAAAAATCTATAACGGGGCCAAAACTGGTGTGTTCACATCCTGTCCCTCAGATCCGGTAAGACCCCCACTCCCACTTTACGGGGCGGCGGGGAGCTGTCCCGTCAGCGTGATGGTAGCGTGTGGACGGTCAGCCCGGCATGTGGATGGTCTTGGCTGTGTAGTTCTGGAAGAGGGGCTGCAGGAACATACCCAAGGTGCCGAACACGCACACGAACACAAAGATCCACAGGAAGAGGCGATCGATCACCATGGCGACATACTTCCAGTCCTCGCTCACCTGCGGACAAAAGAGGACGAAAGCCAAGTCGGCCTGGGAATTTTCTGCCTTCGAAGGTACAAGTAGGATCAGTTCACGTTGCGAGTCAAAGCCGACATTTTCTCAGCTTTTTCCCTTTGAAGCTCATTGTGTATAAACGGCGCAAAAAACAGAGGGACAAAGTCAACATGTCAGTTTTCGGCCTTTGGGGGTAATAATGGAAGCTTCTGCCCTTAACTCATTCAATCCCAGCCATTTTCACTGGAGCAACCCCCTCAATCCCAGCGTTTTACTGGATTTTGACTGATCGGCCCACAGAATATTTGGTTCTAATGCTATATAAACATGGATCCTACCAAAATAAAGTTTAGACTCTCTTCTTTCAGCAGAAAAAAAAATGTGTTTCAATCTTTTTTCATTCTTCAGCAATCAGCATTACAGAATGGCTAAATTTCATGAAAATGGCGATTCCTGGGCAAAAAAACGGAGAAAAAGAGCTTTTTTGTAAAAGCATGCATTTCAAGCACGTAAGGCACCACTGCCACCTACTGGTCGCTTTTTGACATGATTTACAATGCAAACGTCTTATGATCATTCACAGATTGCATCAGACCCACTTCCTCTCTATGACGCAAAAAAAATAAATAAAAAAAGACTTAGACAAGTACTTGGTAGGCGGGGCCTAATTTTAAAAAGACGTACAAGTACATCTTGTGGAATGAAAGAGTTAAAAGCCGACATGTTCCAGAATTTTCACGTTGCTGTCAACGGCACCCAACGAAGTCATCACATAAATGTTCTGTTTTTAAAAGGTAGTATCAGAAGCTTCTTTGACCTTTTCCCAGCTTTTTCCTCTGAAGCTGTTTTGAAAAAATAACCGCATGGAATAAGGGGGACAAAGTCGACCTCGCACTTTTCCGCCTTCCGAGGTCATATCGGAAGCCTCTTTCAAACTCCCTTTAAAGGTGACATTTTCCTGACTTTGCCAGTGCCACCACTGACTCAACAGCACTGACACAATAGAAGGTGTGATGTCAACCTGGCAATTTTCCGTCATTTGCGGTAATTTCCAAATTTAGAAACCTCTTCAATACTGCCTGGTTTGTAAAAGATGTCATTTTTCTGTCTTTTTCCTGTGTGGCTGTCTTGGATAAACGACACCGCTGGAGAACGGGGCGACAAAGTCGACCCAGCATTTTTCCACCTTTTGGAGGTAGCATCAAAAGCATTTTTAACACTGCCTGTAAAATCATACGATCGGACAATTTTGCGCCTTCAGAGGCCAGTATCAGAAGTGTATTTCACGCCGCCTGTTGAAGCTGACATGTTCACAACTTTTTTCCTCTGCAGCTGCTCTGTATAAATGGGACCGAACTGGAGGGACAAAGTTCACCCAGTAATTTTCCGCCTTCAGAGGAAGGCTCAGAAGCCCTTTTAACACCGACTGCAAAAACCGCAGGTTTTTTTTCCATGTCGATCATTACAAATAGCACTGACATGGAATGAGGGTTACAAATTTGACCCACCGTTGAAGGTAGAGTCAGAATTTATGTGTCGCTGTTTTGTAAAAACAGCATTAAAAGTACACCCAGGAATTTAGGGCTCAGATACTACCTCCAAAACTGCAAACTCGGATCGCCTTTGCCCTTCCAATTCCGCATTGGCACTTTTCACACACAAATGTGAGACAGGAAAATGGCTGTGACAAATAGTCAGAATGTTGGCTTCTAAAAGGCACAGGCGGCTCAATTCCGGAATTTCTGTTACGGCTCGCATGCCGCCAATTTCGCAGGATCTCTGCGTGAAAGCGGCTCGACAGATAAACAGAATTCTGTTTTCCCGGGCTTGTCATTTTCTCTCCATCACAATCCCTCCGCCGTGCAACACGCGCCTGGTTAATGGAGGTGAGGGGTTAATGCAAGCTGGGACTCGTTCCTCCGCACGACGCTGATGAGGTCTCGTCAGGAGTCAAGGAAGACGGAAAGCACGTGAGAGCAGCGAGAGCGATGAAAGGACGGAGAGAGAGTGCGAGCGACACCCTTCGCTCCGATGAGGACGACGGATGAAGGAGGTGGAGGAGGAGTGTGGGAGGACAGGCGTTGGCATGGCAACGACAGGGATGACAGACGCAACCGGGAAAGTTGTCTGGAAGAAGCCTTGAGGTAAAACTCTGGTGAATGTCGTCCCCTTTTCATCGGTTCTGACTCCTGCGTGCCCGCATCATGACACGGTGCTATAATCTCATGACTGTTGAATCTCAAATAGACCGTGATTGCGGATTTGTATCTGTCTCTTTCGCTTTGGCTCCACTGCAAGATTTAGGCTTGTATTAGTCTAATTATATTCAAAACAAGAGCCGTGTTTTCATAATAGCGACTGTAGAATGTCATTGAATGGAGAGCAGACCTTCGCCAAGTTTGCGGCGTTACCAAGGGTGAAAACTATTCACTATTCACGTTTCTTTGTCCGCCCAAATTGTTAGCAGGCCGCTTCCTGGTTGGGTGGGTTTGACTTGAGACTAAAACCAGCCGCACGAGTGACGTGCTTGAACTAGACCGCGAATTAGTGAGTGACCCTCGCCCATTGACTGAGTACGTTGGTATGCAGCAAACGTCCGTACGGTAAACATTCGGTCAAAAATGGATCCAGGCGGCGCAAACTTGGTTTTAAAATGATTCATTATAGTTTACAGGGAGATATTTTTGCGTCGACCAATTTTTCTGGTCGACTTAGCAGTTTTTTTCACAGCCCTAGAGGAGAAGGGCAAAAAGAGACGAAAGACTGCACCTACTGGATATTTTCATGACGATTAAGGCACATTTAGTTTCAAGATGGTGATCACGCATCCTTTGACAATTTCTCAACGGTGCTATTTGAGAGATGATTGGCCAATTCATAAACGCCACCATTCGTTCATCCATTTCGGCAGTCGAGAGATTCTCCATATCCCGTCACTTTTTAGCCACCAATCCACACAAACAGTTTTTTTTTTTTTTTTAAACAGAAAAGGTATATTTGTGCAGCCTGGTGGTCCAGTGGTTAGCGCGTCGACCACACAGTGCAGAGGTACCGCGTTCAATTCTAGCTCCGGCCTCCCTGTGTAGAGTTTGCATGTTCTCCCCGGGCCTGTGTGGCTTTTCCCCGGGTACTCCGGTTTCCTCCCACATTCCAAAAACATGCATGGCAGGCTGATTGAACACTTCGAATTGTCCCGAGGTGTGAGTGTGAGCGCGAATGGTTGTTCGTTTCTGTGTGCCCTGCGATTGGCTGGCAACCGGTTCAGGGTGTCCCCCGCCTACTGCCCGAAGACATCCGGGATTGGCTCCAGCACCCGCCGCGACTCTTGTGAGGATAAGCGGATCGGAAAATGGATGGGTGGATGGATATATTTGTGGCGGCTGAGAAGGCAAGAGAGCCGTGCGGCCTTTCAACAAGCGGTGAGACAGACTCTCTGTGGGTGGGCGGAGCTAGCTGCTACCGGGCTGCCAAGGTGATCCAAGAGACGGACGGGCAGGAGAGTACTTGGAATCTCTTGTGGTATGAAAAGGGAAAAGAAGACTTGTGGTGGTGGAACCAGAAAGTGCAGGAACGAAAAATTGTGAGTACATATATCAGTAGAAGGGTGATGAGTATGGAGCTGGCAGGACAGAGAGCAAGAGCGAGACCGAAGAGGTTGATGGATGTCGTGAGGGGAAGACACGAGGGCAGTTGGTGTTAGAGAGGAGAGCAATTTCGATGGAAAAGGATGACACGCTGCGGCGACCCCGAACAGGATGCGCCGAGAGGAAAAGAAGAAAAGTGCATGCGATAAAACCCAGCCTTTCAATTGGCCGCACACGTGTGCTGTTGAAACGTGATTCACTTGCCACATTTTGAATTGCAACCAAGCTAGTTTCAGATGGTGGGCAACTTATGAAAATTAGTGGAAGCACCACACACACTACGTAATGCAACTGGACGGTTTGATCGTGTTTGGCCATATCGTTTGTTTGTTGGTACGCACTGTCACTTGCATCACTGCCACCAACCGGCTGCGATGGTTGGTCAGGGTTCGATTTTACAGGCAAATTTGGTTTTTTTTCAGTTTTTGCTTTCACATTAATCAACCATGTTTTGCTTGCTGGTCCTTCTTCAGGGTTGTCCACGTTTTCAATTTTGGTGCAAAACCAGAGAACGATCAATGAAATGATCAAATTAGGACGAGAGCCACTAAATTGGGACGAGAGCCACTTTTGTGACGTGTAGCACGGCCACCTTAACAGGAATCGAGTCAAAGCGTAACCACCTGTCAAATCCTGATTTTTCAGTCAAATGCATTTTTAAGAGTGCTCGGCCCCCGACGGAGGTCGAACTGATTGCCGTTCTAAAAACTTGGCTTGACTTTTGGGATTGGATCTTATCATCAACACGGTTCTGTGAAAATGCTGTGACAAGTGAGTGGATAATGTCACCTTGCTTGCTATTTTCAAGTATCAATATGCCTCTCAAGTGCCGACTGTAAAAAAAAAAAAAAAAAGATACTCACACTCTGGTCATCATCCTCGCACTTCATGTGATTGGCGATGAAGCGCACTCCTTCCACAGCCTCCTCGAAGCCCGGACAGGCTTGAGCCAGGATGGCCTGAGTCAGAGCCTGACCCCCCGCCGCTTGCTTGCCACGGTTCCCGGAACCCCCCTCCCGGTTCTCTCTCATTCTGTTCAGACCGTCCGTGGAACCCCCTCCCGTGCTTGCCAGATCCCCTCCAAACTGTTTGACGGACGCTCTGTTCACATAGCAGGTGCAAGGGTCACCGTCCACCTTGGCAAACGCTCCCGTTGAAGTCCCCCCCGCCGTCCCCGTGCCACCGCCCAAGCCGAGCCCCACCATCAGGCCCCCCGCCTCCCCGCCCTCCTTCTGCTCCTGGGCTCTCCGTCTCTGGCGGAGCCGCTGCCTCTCGCAGCTATTCCTGGGCTGGCGCATGAAGAGCAAGGCGGGTAGCTTGTTGAGGAAGACGACCTTGACCCACGGGGGCATGGTGTGCGTGGTGGGCGAGCGGTGGTGCACGTTGAGCACGCACACGCTGGTGACAATGGAAAAGGTTACCAAGACCATGGTGAACATCAGGTACTTGCCCACGAGGGGGACATCCAGGGACGTGGGCGGCACGATCTTGGAGATAAGCAGCAGGAAGACGGTGAGCGCCAGGAGCACGGAAATGCACAGCGTCATCTTCTCGCCGCAGTCGGACGGCAGGTAGAAGACCAGAATGGCCAGCGAGGTGATGAGCACGCACGGGATGATGAGGTTGATGGTGTAAAAAAGGGGCTTGCGACGGATGATGAAGTCATATGTGATGTCCACGTAAGCCGGGTCGGCGGGGTTCTCGTTCCGCCGACCCGGCAGGGCGATGATGTCCCACTCGCCGCTCGGCGTGAAGTCGTCCATGCTGGCGACGTCGGCGCGAAGCACCAGGTCGATCTCGGTTCGATCGTAGGTCCACGAGCGGAAGCGGAGCGTGCAGTTCTGCTGGTCAAAGGGGAAATGTTTGACCTCGATCTTGCAGGCCGACTTATAGATGGCCGGCGGTAACCAGAAGATGCTGCCGTCATAGGAGACCACCGCATTGGAATAGAACGACACCTCGTAGACGCCATCGGCACTGAAAGAGGGGGAAAGAAAGGGGAGAAATAACTGGGAGTTTCTTTGAAGCGTCCATCCATCCATTTTCCGATCCGCTTTATCCTCACAAGGGTCGCGGGGGGTGCAGGAGCCGATCCCAGCTCTATGATGTTTTTTAATCATTAAAAAAAACATTTTTTGTTTTACAAAGTGACATAAAATGGTCGCTCATGGCATCCAATAAGCAAGTCGTTTGCTTTACAGCATTTGACACGACAGTGGGACGGACCCCAATGCACCACAAAGAATTTGAATATTATTGTCTCTCATCAATTTGAAAAAATGAGCCTCTTCCCCGAGTTAAAGCCCTTTAAATCCTCCCTGAGGATTTTTATCTCGCACGCGAAACTATCTCAATGCCTCTATTGTGACTGATATTACCGGTAATCAGCATTGAGTTGACCATTTTGAGCGCTTTCATGCCGCCCGTATTCATGACAAAAGGGTCACTCACGTCACCCTCCACTTCATCTACTCCTGCGTCCTCCTCGACTGGCACTGACAGCAGCGCAAGTGGCAAAAATTCTCCTTTTGACTCGACTGGAACGATTAAACGGCAAATACAGGTTTCATGGTGGTGACAGTTTGAGGATGCAATCATTTCTGTTTCCAGGAAAGGAGAAATACCCAAACAAATGGGCGCTATTGTAAATGCAAGGCTCGAGCTTGCACAGGTGGTGTCAAAGGGTTTTCACGCATGTGCCTGAGCTACTAATCGCTCCAGATGAGCAGGCTGGCACCTAACTGAGCAGACCGCCCTCGCACCCCCAGCGCCCCACCACCACCATGCAGCGAATCCACTTGTGTGTGACAGTGTATTTGCGTGCGTGCGTGCGGATGGACAAATGTGGTAAAGTGCTTTGAGAGCAGTTAAGGTAGAGAGGTTACCCTGCATGAATGCCCGCCATTTAGCATGTGCTGCGCGAGCATGCATGCACGAGTTTCTTCCCCGCCCGACCTCCCTTTTTTTAAATTAATTAATTGATTTTTTTTTTTTTTTTTTTAAACACTCACTTGTTGTAGAGCACCACGTCAGGCAGCCAGATGTGTTTGGAGGGCAGCCTGACCTTCATCATGCCGTCAAACTCCTCGGGGACCCAAGTCAGGCGATAGTCCTGCCACTCCTGAGAGCCGGTTTTCAAAACAAGAGCACACGCACAACGTCACACATCAGCGCGGTGAGGGCATCTCGAGAGGCGAGAGGAAAGACTCTGTCTCTCCTTCTTTAAATCATCAGGAGGAGCTCGCCGTGATGTCAGCCTGACGAACGTGCGGTCGTCCTGTTTACTTTTACAAGGGAGGGTTGAGCCCGATCCGTAGTTTGGAGACCGATGATTTAAGCAGTGACTCTCCAGACGTACATTAAAGGATCAACTTTAAATTTCACTAGCTTTGCATCGAATTTTTAAGAATTGATAGTTTTCAAACATTTACCCCAGCCGCTGGGGAGCAGTGCCCTCCCCTGGGGGTGCACTGTTCCCCAGTGCCGGTCCCAAGCCCGGAGAAATGGGGAGGGTTGCGTTCAGGAGGAGCTCGCCGTGATGTCAGCCTGACGAACGTGCAGTCGTCCTGTTTACTTTTACAAGGGAGGGTTGAACCCGATCCGTAGTTTGGAGACCGACGATTTAAGCAGTGACTCTCCAGACGTACATTAAAGGATCAACTTTAAATTTCACTAGCTTTGCATAGAATTTTTAAGAATTGATAGTTTTCAAACATTTATTAATTTTAAGCCACTGAATGAATGGGTAGTTGTAGTTGTCTGTAGACATGCCACCTTGTAATGCGTGGACATTTAGCTGTGGTCAGACATATAGACGTGCCGAAAGGAGAAGAAGAAGAAGAAGATAGTTTTCAAACATTTATTAATTTTGAGCCACTGAATGAATGGGTAGTTGTCGTTGTCTGTAGACATGCCACCTTGTAATACGTGGACATTTAGCTGTGGTTAGACATATTGGCTGGCGATGTTCAAATGTTTTCACCTCATTAGAATGAACGTGAGTGCGCATGTTTGTGTAATTAAGAGTGAAGGGTCACCTGTGTCAGCCAGACATTTGTCGTCATCACCTGCTCTCGTTCATGCTGAGGAAGAAGAAGAATAGGGGATATTTGTAACAAACAAACTATATGTTGGGATAATTGTAAAACTACAGTTGGCCCTTTTGTGTGGTGTATACGGTAGACAGTATAAATTTAACGTACGGTATACATTTGGACTCTATTGACCAATAACAATAACGCTTGTTTATGAAGTCATTGTATGTGCTTCTGTGTGACAATGTCTTCAAGAACGTCTGAGCACAAAGCCGGAAGCTAGTATTTTTGTTTGTTTTTATATAACCCATCCATCTCAAAAACTGTCAACCACCCTGGTTTCCCAGCTGCTCTGGAACTAGCAAGGGAATGCTAGGCACGAAGCTTAATTTGCTGCCTGCGAGTCCGCACCAGATACGAGCTGCGGATGGCTAGCTTACAAGGTGAAACACTTTTCATCTTTTCATGGTGGGAATCTGCTCCTTTAAGTTCCTAATCCTTGCCGCCATGGCAGCAAATACGCTTCACTTGTGACAAGTACCATCAGAAGATGGAAAAGCCATGCCAACCGCTAATCTAATGTGAGAAGTAGAGTATCAAAACACCTGAATGATACGGTGCTGTATATGCTGAGATAGGTGGTATAGTACAGAACTGTGTCACAGTGGGGAGAAGTCAACTATGAACAGCAAATTAGTAAGTAAAGTGTCCAAAAAGAAAATGAAGAAGAAAAAAAAAAACTGCGACACAGTAGGCACGGCACACACTTCTGAAAAACGCTCCTTTAAGTTCCTAATCCTTGCCGCCATGGCAGCAAATACGCTTCACTTGTGACAAGTACCGTCAGGAGATGGAAAAGCCATGCTAACCGCTAATCTAATGTGAGAAGTAGAGTATCAAAACACCTGAATGATACGGTGCTGTATATGCTTAGATAGGTGGTATAGTACAGAACTGTGTCACAGTGGGGAGAAGTCAACTATGAACAGCAAATTGGTAAGTAAAGTGTCGAAAAAGAAAATGAAGAAGAAAAAAAAACTGCGACACAGTAGGCACAGCACACACTTCTGAAAAATGAAAATGAATCACTCCATTACTGCATACATCAGCCAGGAGAAGGGAGCCGATAAGGTCAAAGGCACGTTAAAATAAAATGTATTAAGTTTTGTAATACAAGCGTTATAGAGTGATGAGTTTTAATTTTGACTTTTGATCGAGAAAATAAGTGTAGTGACACCCGGATAAGCGGTAGAGAATGGTTGGATGAATGGAGAATAAGTGTTCTCAAAATTACATTTTATCTTTTGTTTTTGTTATTTTACTTTAGTTTTGCATTCAGAAATACTTCGATTATAAATTAAACACTTATGTTTATATCTTGATTTGAAACCGGCCATATCATCCTGCCGTTACTGTATCATGCATAAAGATATAAAAAAAACCTAAAAAAATATTTTTAAATTGTATTTTACGAGGTCCAAACATGACCTACAAACCTCACTCAATAGAGTGAGGTTTGAGCGCACAAATTAGCCTCTAACACCAATTTCAGCAACCTACACTCAAAAGAGTGGCTGTGTCTATCAAAACGAGACACATGCAAACAAGCTGGACAAAAAAAACTCCCCAAAAATGAACAGGAAGCCTGGCATTTTGGTTTGAAGCCGTCGTTTTGGATGAATTCCAGGGCACATACTGGGATGAACTCTGCGAAGGGAATTCACTCAAATGAGCTTCAATCTCCAGACAAAGCCATTTAATGTGTGCAGAGCATGGCAGCAAAGTTAGATGATTTGCTATAAAATGGGATTATTGTCATAGGGGGAAAACCCCCGAAATACAAAAAGATATTATTTCTGTTTTATTAAATCAGTGGGGTTTAACTTTCTTCGCAAGTATCTTCAATACTGCTCTGAATTCAATCAAAGAGGGAAGATAAGGATTTTAGCCCGGCTAATTAGCACTTAACTTCACATTTCCTGGGATTTACATCATTAGACTGCCTCATTTTCAGCTCTCGCTAGAAGAGATGACCATTAATCACTTTTTGCAGTCGGGAAAATCAATTTAAATGCCGTATAGCAGTCGTCAGCGTCAGTGCATGAAGGCTCTCCAGATGTACTCGTTATCTTTGAATGATCACAAATTAGAGGCCGTTTTGTACAGTTCTAATACAGCCTAATTAGGAGAAAACTGGTGGATTTTCCAGTAAGTGGCATAAAAGAAATAATATACCCTAACATTTACATCAAAATGACCACAATATAATCATCCATTTACAGATTGTTCCCATCACATTCTTCACTATAATGGTTGCGGTATTATTCCAAAACGAGTCGTCGGCACTTCTTGATTTTGTTTTCAACATTCTTATGTGCAAGCTCGGGTATAAGTTTACAGCAGAAGTCTTCATCTCAAGGCCCACATAATTTTCATTCTATGTAGCCTGTTAAAGCTTGCTCTCATTTTGTCTTTATATCTGGAAAAAATTAACCATAAAAATGATAAGAACCAAGTGCAGGGTTTGCTGTTGTACTTTCCGAAAAAGAAAATATTCAAGAAGCTATTGATTTTGCATTACTAGAGAAAAGCTGCAGTGTCACAGCTCAAACTAATTTTATGTTTATACAATGAAAACAAGTTTGACACTCTTGCTTTCAAAGTTCCACTGTTGAACGATATTTATTGTAGAATATTCTAAATTCTTGTACAGTACTAGTTAACCAATTGGTCGACTAGTTGACGAGTCAACTAGACTTTCTACGCTTCAAGTTGACTAGCCGCTAATCACGTTTAGCATCGCTAGCTTCTTCTATTCTGGTCACTTGCTTGTTTGAAAATAATCATATTAAAGGGATACGGTCAGTGGCGGAAAGTGAGACTAATACTTCGTAGCTAAAATTTAGAGTGGTGTAAAGATTACTAAATGAATCACGTCATGGATTAATCGATTTCGACTCCATCTTTGATCACATTATCGTGTGGTGCGCTGTTCGGGGTGTATGCTCACCACGCTAATGAGTTGGGCTAGCGACACCATGAGCTGCACAGTCACCAGCTCGGAGCCGTTGGTGGCAGGACGGATCAGCTTGTTGTAGTGCGCGGGATTCAAGAGATGTTCCACCAATCGCTCTTCCGTGTCAGCCCCGAGGCTGCCTGCAATGACAGCACGTAGTTAGCCGCAGCGAAGCACTGTGCCACTTCATGTCTGTCTGTCTTTGCATGAAACCGAAGCTTCACGAGCATACACATTAAGCGAGCGCTGATATGTTTCACCGAAAACACAACTCCCCTTCCTGTCTTCTCGTAATCATAATGACCTCACACTTTCCCTTCTTACTGTCAACAGGGTTACAATCCCAACCCTGCAATCAGAAGCTTTTAACGGCCTAGCGGGAAAACAAACAGCTCTTGCGATGACTGATTCACACACTCGGGGGGGGGGGGCATAATGACTCCTTAATGGGATCACACACTTAACTGTGTATAATAGCATTGTGTTTTCACAAGGAAATTAACCAAAAAAAAATGTACTATTAATATCGTGACCATTTTGCTTTTAACATGATCACTCGCGGTTAGGCTTCCTCCTGAATATTTGTGTGAAAGGTTTTTTTTTTTTTTAAACAGCCCTATCAAGACATCCATTTTGGTTTGTAAATTATCTCTCTAACTGCGTGAAAGACAATACAATACAAATCCTACGATCAATAATACTTGATGTTATACTTTCAAAAGAGCAGAACAACACTCCACATACTGTTTGACTTTGTGATGAAAGCATGGTATATATTTCACATTCATTTATTATTTGTTATTTTTTATGATTATTTAAAAAAAAATAACATGTCAGATGATTTGATTTTGTGCAACCAATTGATGATATAAAATTGTGTGAATTATATGCTGTATTCAATCTGCCATTTTGTTGATGGGAAAATCTACATTTTGCCACATTTTTTTAAAAAAGCATTTCCGGTGCAGCAGGGATATTTCTTTGCCTCCTTGCACTCTCCACTGTTGTTCTGCATGTCACTGCGCATATTCATGTGTATTTTCCTCCCCAGCGTCCGACGGTCCCTTCATCGTTGGTTGGTGCCCTGCAGCACCGAGCCTTGCTCAGCCAAGCGGAATGATAGCCTCTGTCTCGGGATCAATGAGGATGCTATTCCTGCCCCATCACGCAAGTCCCCTCCTTGCTCTCTCTCCTCCCTATTTCCCCCCTTTTTGAACCTTCAGTTCTCTGCAGCCTCTTCCATCCTTTTGCAACATCCGAGACGGCCTGTACGTTCTTGTACTAGCTGTCTCCACCTGGCTCTCCTTCTTCCTGTTATCACCATCTCCGCTGAAGGTATTGCTGACAGACGCTGTCCATTTATTGGCCTTTCTCAAGCTAGTACAACATCATCACTACGAGGCCTGTCGGCATGTGTGTGTGTGCAGCATTGGTTTTATTTATGGCATGTGGGTGCCGATATGAATCCAGTTGTGTGCACATATTCACGGGGGAAATAAGCATTACAGAGCCATATGACTAATGTGCAATACTCCCAGAAGCTCAAGGCAATAAAAGCACTGTGAGACAGGAAAGAGGGAGCAGTCCACTTAAACAGTGATGGAGCAGAACACATTCCCTGCATCTCAGTCCTCATCATGTGGCTGATGGAAGATACTTGGAAAGTGTTTTTTTTTTTTTGTTTTTTTTAAAGAGCGGGGCTCCTGTATGGTGACGATACAACATAGTTCATAGGATGGACAAGGAAGAAGCGATTACTTTTTGGGAAGAATCTGTACAAAATGTGTTGGTCCAGGTATTTATCATCACCTTTTGAGTCACTATGGGATCAATGGAAACTTCTTCCACCACTACAATGATAATGGCACCCCTCTGTTCATCTCCTCTTATGAATCAGGAAGTTACCTGTGAACCGAAGCTGCATTTACACTACGGTCCCGTCGGCACGAGCAGCCATTATGGTCCAAGAGACAAATTGGTTGTTGACTGAAAACTACATTTAGAGCACATTATTGAGCAGCAGTTTTCACCCCCCCCCCCACACACACACACACACACACACACCAGTGGTCCCCCCACCCCCCGATGCCGACGCCGACTCTGAGTCCGGCCAGGTAGGGTAACGTCCTTAGACTCTGAAAGGGCAACAAATGTGCTCGGTCTTTAGGTTTCATTCATGGAAAGCCTTGACAGATTGTGACAAATGTGCGGGAATGTTCCTGCATTCTTGATCAACCGTGAGTCAAAAAAGAAAAGTCCCACGGCCTGTCACAAATATCGTGATAGAAAGTGAGAAAACTTAGCAAAATTTGAAAATGGGCAAAAATAAAGGCCAAAATCCCACAACACCCTGTCATGACCTCCGGGAACGTAGTGTAAATATAGCCGAACTAACAAACAGATGGACAAACAGTTGAGCCTTGGCGAAGGCCTGCGCTCGCCCGAGAGACAGTTTAGTTGTAGTCCAGGGCTTTATTTTCATACAAATCCAACAAGGCACGCAGCGTAAATTGGTGCCATTTGGCAAAAGCTGTCATATTTTAAAAAGCGTGGTTTGCGCCGTTGTGGGCGTAAACACAGCCAATTGAAGCAGTTCCTGTCATTCCCTTTGAATGTGGCACACTCACATCTGACGCAGCTACACATGCGCAACCACATCATTTTCACTGCTCTTGGCCGCTGTGTCAATAGACAACGTAAGCGGTACCCTTAAGTACATAAGCAGTTTGTGATAACGGCTGGCAACTAACATATGTTTGCCAACCTCAAGCATCCTTGCAAAATGTCGGTTTGAATGATAGGTTCACGCTACTGTTTCTGTAATGCTAAGTAGCTCCTCCTAAAAACAATAAAAAGGACGGACCGTCTGTGTGGCTGCGTCACGCTAAAGGCCGAGCGGAGTGCTTGTAATGTGGCTGCAAGCTAAGGTCTGATCCTGCTTGTTCCCCAATGCAAATATTGCAAACTTAATGTGACACTATGAATATTGCAGCAGGACTTCCCATTAGACCACGGAGCGAGAGAACTTACACACCATCATTCGTGCACAACCAAAAAATACACACACACACACACACACACACACGAGTGGGTTCAAATTATAGCTGCGAGTTCTACACAAATATGGAAAAAAATGAGGGCATATGAGAGTTAAATAGATTTAGACAACAGTGAACATCTCTTTATGAGGGCAATTATAAAGATAGAGTTGCCTTCCCCGCTATGTACTCACCTAGCAGGGCTCATTATTTGTTCGAATATTCACAAATCAATAATGGTGCGCATCAACAGAACTATTGGCAGCAACCGATTGCTAGTGTGGTGCCAACAGAAGGGAGATATCAATATTGATGTAGCACACGGCTGCTCTATCGCACAAAGCCAAACCACTGTGCACTCACGGGATGCAGAGGATCTGTTGTCTGCGGCGTCAACAAACTCTGTAGGGTGCACATGGACTGCTCAGACACGATAAGGAACAACCTCTTGTGTCTTTTTTTTTTTGCAAAAAGCATGCTTTGATACTGCCTATGTCTGAAAAAGATTCCGTTTTGTGGGTCATTTTGTGCAGGTAACCCTCCAACACTGCGGTGGTGCATTTCACAGGGGAGATCCTATCATGGTCTAATTTCTCCCCATTACTAAATATATTATGATATTATTTTTACTATTAATGATGATGATGAGGATTATGAAAACCTGATATCCTCGAGGAATTAACGAGGACAGATTCTGAATCAGCACCAAATAATGATCTCCAAAATTTTACTTGCATCTCTGATTAGAAAATGTCAAAATTTGTTGACCAGTGTTATAAGACGATTTCCGTCCTTATGCCCCCCGCCCCACCCCCCGCCCCCAATGGCGGGGATCTAATGTATCTGCCTACACCCCAAGGTATCGCGACACCGGGGTTTAGTTTCCATGGAAACTGTTTGTGCCAATCCACTTTCTATGCCAGTTACAGACTATAACAATCCAGGAACGACAATTGTTGCAGTTTATAGGAGCAAACATTCCTGCTAATGTAGCGGGGTAGAGGGATAAAATAAAAACAGAGGCCAGCGACAAGGTACTTTCCAAACTCTGTCGCAAAGAGCTCAGACACAATCTTCTTTAGCCTAAAGCACAGGATCCAGCCAAAACTCTTCACTTCTCACTGTACGTAACCACACAAACTTCACATTGCTCGACGTCATAAAACTGCAATCACTCTTCCAAGTTTTTGTGAACATCTATAGTTATGCCAACTTCAACCGGCCGCAACAAACATTAAAATGATCGGCCGGGTTGAACTTCTTCTGCACAACAAGTTTCCAAGCCATGCAAGACATTTTTCAATGCAAAGGGGGCAAATGATTTTTTTGAGAAAAAAAATTAAAATAATAATAATAATAATAATAATAATAATTCAAAGAAACCGCTCCGTGAAACAAAACCCGCTGTAACAAATAGCAACATCTCATCATACTAGTTTCTCTACAGGAGCCCTCAGGAATAAGATGGAGAATCAATTTTGAACACAAAGACGCATTCGTGTGGGCTTGTTGATATACTGTAAGTATGTTTACCAAAAACATGTACTGGACCTTTCATGATTAAGATCATTTTCACCATGGACCTTTTCATTGTAACCATCAATGCACTATTCAAATTAACCTTTCATGCACCCTGTAACCCACAGGTGTCAAACTCAAGGCCCGGGGGCCTGATGTGGCCCGCCACATCATTTTAAGTGGCCCGCAAAAGCGAATCAAAGATGACAACTTCCATGATGCCTGTTAAAATCTGTACCAAAAATTAATTATAACGTGGCCCACGACAAAAATGAATTTGACACCCCTGCTGTAACCTGATCACATGATAAGCTGTCCACGGTCGTAACCGCTGTTCCTGAAACGGTCGAGACTGTATTTCATTTTCAACACATCACCGTCCACTTTGAGCTAAAGTGAACTTTTCTAATCAAAGCTACTCCCCTCAAAAGCTTCTCACCACTCTGGCGTGTCACGAATGGTATTGTTGCTACTGCGATGGCTTCACTCTCGAGTTCAGAATTCACATGAAGCCTGTCACCACGTTTCATGACAATAAAAGTGCATTAAATCTTAATTAACAACCACGTTGCCCAAGTGAAAACTCTTTCTCTTATCTGGTGCTTCTTGCGGGCCGCTTAAGTTTCTATTAAACCTCTGCTCTCCCTCCGCCGTGCTCTCCTAATCTCCTGGGCTAGCATGGCCGCCCATTCGTTCACACGCTCTCACGCACACATGCAGATTTACTCATTACACACATCTCTTGTGTACGGCCACACGTGCAGGCATGTACGCGCTGATGTGATCCCGCTGCAGTGTTTTAGGAGCCACTCCAAAAAGGTTGCCGACGGAAAGTCAATGCAGACACAAACACGCGCTGAGCGAGAGGAGGTGGGTGGGGGACTGTTGATTTGCTGCAGAGATCAGTGGTGCAGCAGAGCAGTGATGACAGTCTGACTGACTGAGCAGAACTTGTGGCGGTGATGGGGAAATAATTTGTTGTCTCTTGCACACACACACAAAAAGAGGAAGGTGTCACAGTGCGACAAACACATTTTTGTTGTCTTTAAAATCAAAAAGTACTGTGCAGCAGCGTAACCCTAACCTTGACAACTCATGTGTACATACTGAGTAGCTAGAAACAAAAACAAATACATGAGAGCGATCCCCATTTTCAAGCTGGAAATATGCTCACTATTTTGAGTTTGTGTCAGTTAAAGATGAAAATAATAAAGTTCTCGAGCTTGCGACAAAGGGTGGAACTGGGAGATGCCGCTTGGAATTGAAGCGGATTTACATGGGACAGGAGATGTGAGCCAATCTCTTTTTTTTCGTCAATGGACGCTACAGCTTCAAAACTAGCTTGTAGCAGACGTGTGCACATTTTCAGCATGACGTCTTTGATCCAATGTCTTTCATCTAGAACTGCTTCAAACAACAAAAGCGTGTGCAGAAAAAGTGGTTAAGATTGAACGACTGTCTGTGTCTTATGTGCTGTGTTGTATTTTGTCGTTTTATGTTAACTGTTCTGTTGATGGAACTTGAACAAAAATTCACCTTCAGGATCCGCCGGCATTTTTCACCAAGGCGCGGATGCGCTTTCTATGAAAATAGAGCTCGTAGAGTTAATCTTTAGATGCTGGCTGAAATGAAGTCTATTGAAGTCAAAGTACTCGCTTTAAGGCATTCAACATTGGCGTTTCCGCTCTTTAATCTTGGTGTCAGCATGTAGTAACCCTTGCATAAGGTCAACACCGCACCACAGACCTGTTTATTATGCATGGCCCAGCGGGGGAAAGCGAGAGAGAGAGAGGGAGAGAAGGAGTGGTGTGCATCCCCATACGGCAGCGTGTAAAACAGGTGCTGAAATGCCCTTGAGTGTCCTTGCGCAGACGGCCGACGCCACCGCCACTCCATATGTGAGCGTTCAACTACGCTACAGTCTTCAGGATGAAAGGTGGCCTGTGTGGGACGCTTAATTTAAAGACTTAATTCTTCCCGCGTGTCTCCCCTGATCACATGTATTCGCCCTGACGAGACGCGTTGGTGCGTTGACGCGTAAAATGTCCCATCCATTTGCCTCGTCTCAGCTCAGCGGGATGCTCCGCCATGCCAGCGCGGCCGCCGCCATCATCGCCATTCAACGCAAATGTGATCGTGCGTGATTTCAAAGGATGTGTTGCATTTTGAAGGCTTCCCCCATGATTGAGTGGGTGAGGCTTTCATGCTCATTGCGAGTATTCCCCCCCCCCAAACGTGTGTTGGCACATGTTTGTAGTCTGGAAGGATAATAATGCTAATCAGATTTTCACCCTAAAGGAGGAATGACTCATTCGCGCTCTGCTGCTTTGTCGGATGCTGCTTAAAGTCACTTTACATTTTGGGAGCATCTTATTTCTCCGTTGCACTTGCAACATCTTAATACTACAGCGACACCTTGACAGTGCGTCAGTGCTGACGGAAGGTCCGTGAATTCCTCACTGGCGGATGCCTGTTTTGCTAGCAAAAAGCAGAATGACAGGTAACTTTGAAAAACTAACCGACGGAGCATCAACAGGGAATGAAATGGGCTTTTCATACGTCACCGGAATCGTCACAAACCAGGTCGGTACCGACAGACTCCTGTTTCACTGACGACTCACTGGGGGCTCTTCTCATTCGTCAAATTGCATTTCATTGGTCCTCGCGCCTCACTGACCTGCTCTAGCACCTCCCACCAAAAATTCCATCGAGAATTGACAAAGGAGCGAGGCGGGAGGAGATACAAATGTTTTTGGGGTAACGAGATGATCGCTCCTCGATGTTATCATTTGACGGAGACGTCTGCTAAAGACTGATGTCACGTCACTGACGTATGTCACAAATGTACCGTCTGCGTGTCAGAATTTTTACGATTTGTGAATTTTGCCGTTAAGCTCCTCGTTGGAGAACACTACGCCGCGTTTGGTTTTCACACCAGACATATTAACCCTTTCAGAGACAGCGGTTACTACAGTGGACAGTTTATCATGTGACAGGGTACATGAAATGGTTAATATGTAACGTGAACGATTCCACGCAAAAATGGGATTTGACCCCCAAATCCAAACTAAGCCTTCAGACCTGCAGTCTGAACGTAGCCTAAGAGCCCCTAATTTATTCTAATTGGCAACTAGTTCTCATGTTTCAGTTCTGCTTTTTTTTTCCTGTCTCCAGTTTACTGGGTGATTGCTCGTGGGTGGAGCCAACGGCGACACACCTGTTGACCGTGACAATCAGTCTGGAATTTTTTGTGTTTCCTGTTTTTGAGGTATGCTACAGGCTGTACTCACTTTGTGTTATCCGGTTTGCTTTTCTAAGTCCTTCTTCTGTTATTTTGTTTGGTTTTCGCTTTATAGTTTTTAGTATTTCTTTATGTTGTTTAGATGAGATTCTGTTTTACTATTTTTATTCCTTGTGTCAACCTTCAGCTGTCCCTCTGCCAATCTCTCTTGGTTTAGTTTTTTTTTAGTGCTCGTAGTATGTGTTTCACACTCAAGGACTTTCGGCATAATTGAACAACTTAAGCTGGACGACAATTACTGCTACTGGTCACTTAAAAATAGTGGAACGATGATCTGCATCACCTGCACAACCGTCATCGTATTGTAAGTACCACACCGCTGATCGCGTCATCTCTGCTCGATGACTCTGCAAAGCTGTCATTGGGTTGTACTACTGCACAATGGATGATTCTGATTCTCATTTTCCTGTTGACATAATCATGTACTTTTTACTGCGTAGTTTCGCTTGTTACGTGCTCTTCTTGTTGTTAAAACTTTGTGTATGTGACTAACGTATTGAGTATGCTTTGGCTTCCTGAATTCAGTTTGATGGATTGTAACACGAGTTTGCTCTCGAAAGAAGTACGGCGTGACGTCGGCGAAGGTCTTGTCTGCGCAACGCTGGCATGCAAACGGGAGTCCAGAAAGTGCGAGACTGCAAGCCCCCCAGGTACAAGCCTCTTGCCGCATCAGAGCTGTAACAGAAGACTTATCCCCCTTCTTCCGCAGGATCCAGCAAAGTGGGATAATGCAGCGGCTGTGTGCACTTTCACACAGCGACACGCCATCCTGTAATCTGATAATTAGATGACATCATTGCCAGCTTTCGGTGTGTCCAAGTTGCTCTCAATGCAACGGGGTGGGGAGAGAAAAAAGCCAGCTCGACATCCTTTCCGTTCCTAGTCTACCCTTTACTTGTTAGTGCTGTCTTTCATTCCTTTCCTCAATTTTCCATGAAGGCAATTAAGTCAAGTGCCATTCTTGTAGTTAGAGTTATCCAAAATGTCTCTGTTAAGATGACAAATTGGCCACTCAGCGGGCTTGCCAAGCTCCTGATTGATCGATTTAAGAGCTGTGTCCCAGTACAGGTAGAGCATGGATGAAACTCCTGAACACGATTCCCTGAGGCCCAATTAAGGTGATGCCCTTTTCACTCAGTGCCAGTCAGTCGTTCTACTTGAAACAACAAAGAGGGAGCATCATTTCTATGCACCTCTTACAATAAGTACTCCCAAAGTGCATTAAGCCTGCATGTATGTACTGCTATCCAGGGGTGATTCTAGGATCAGAGGTTTTTGTTTTTGATGCTACAAATGGGTGTTGAAGTCAGTGAGGGGGGGCTGTCCGGGGTGGGAGGGCGGGGTGCGTCAGGCTTTGCCGGGTGAAATTTAGCGCATAGTAAATCATGTTGTCTGTGGTTTTACACACACACACATGTCAGTTAGCTAGACAATAGCAGCTTTGATATTAATACAGTACATGCACATCGCATACGCTTGTTTCCCCTCATTCTGACCAAAAAAGACAGTAGACGGTCTACTGGTTGGTCTACCTGTAATGTTTCCGAGGTTCCTTGCAAAATGATTGAACAGTAAATGCAACCTTGTAATGATAATGTGCTGGTATTGAGTGGTAAAAGGGAAAAAAAAGCCACATATCCTTGTTAAAGCAACTTACATTTACACCTTCAATCCAATGGGAGGAGTGAGCTGGACCAAACCCATTTTTTCAGCAAAAGGGGGTGTGATGCATTTTGGTTGTTAATGTTACATTTCAAAAAGTGCTCTGTTTTTTGAACAAGTTTCTAGTTTGTTAAAAAGAAGACAGTTTTATACATATATGGAGGAAGAGAGAGATCTCTAAAATTTTGGCAGCGCTTGGATTCTACTTAGGGGTGCTGAAGCACCCCTAAAAATGAGCTAGATACGCCAATGCTGCTGTACCATCATTTCCTGTATTTGCTAAGTGTCATTTGTCCTTGATGACAGAAAGCTGTCTCACTCAACCTGCCTCTGATTGACCTGCCCACTCAAGTCCGAGACCTCCGTGTTAATGAGAGACAGAGAATGGAAGAATGTGTGGGAGGGCGATAACGTGTTCTATTTTAAAAGGTAAAATAACTTCACATTATACTCTGATGCTATTAGTTCTTGCAATATTTACAATGCAATTTCCCAGTGCGACTATACCTCTGAAATAAAAACATGACAAAAAAATGCATTCAAAATTAAAAATGGTGTAATTGTGTTGTTTTTTTTCAAAATATATACATTATATTAAATGCAAAACAAATATCTATATTTTTTACTCTTTTTAAGTGATCTGTTATTTTTTATGAAACTTTATTTGGGTAAGGCAATCTGGGACCGATCCTCATTTGAACTGACTACCTTACATCAGATGAAAATAAAAATTAATTTACTTAATATTTTTTAAACAAATGATCGATATTGATGATGAACACATTACAAATCCATTCAAAGCTCTTGAATATGTTTAATATATCACAAATGAATTGAACCAATAAATGCAGTCGAAATCAAAATGGCAGATATATTTTTAAATATTTATCATATTACAAATGGATTGAGTACTATGACTGCATATTGGGAAATACATGACTTGAAATAAAACGTATAGATTACAAATAAGCCACATAAATATGTTTAATAAAAATACAGACATGCTATTTTAAACATATTGCAAATATATTAAAAACGCTACATAATATTTGTTAAATAGACGCTATCACTAATAAGCCAAAGTACATTAAACACTTCTGAAAATAAATATAAAAAATACGTTCTAAATAAAGATCAATATTTGAGTTTTATTAAAGATAAAAAAATATTTTTAAGATATCACAAGTTATTTTAAATACACTGAACATATTGCCACTCTCTTAAAATGCATTTAAAACATTTTTAGTCGGTGTATTGAAAGCGTCATTAATAAATCAGTGCTGGGATATTTTTGTGGCACTGTGTCACTGGATCCACATTTAAAGTGACAGTGCATTTATAACGTGTGCCTCCTATGGTGGTTTTTCCACCACCATATATGTACATGAGTGCGTGGCGCTCCGTGGGAAAAAATGGTGACTCCTCTTCCTCTCTTGCCAAACATTCCACACTGACTCCACAGACGGAAGGCTTGAATTTATAAACGGATGGAGGTACGAACGCACGCACGAGTTACTCACCTCTCGCAATGGCGAGCAGCGCCAGCAGCAACATCAGCAGCCAGCCTTCCTCCATCATCCTCATCCTCACCATCCCCAGCCCGAAAGGTGTTCAACGAGGACCGCGGAGAATCCTCCTCTCCCTTCTCCCTTCCTTTCTTCCTTCTCTTCTTCCTCACGACCCGAACGTCCCTTCAGCGGCTACCTGGCACCCTGACGTCATGGTGAGCTCCTGCGCCGACGATGGAGGACCACCAAGAGGGGAGAGGACGCGTGGAAATCGTCTCGCTGGGGTCCGCAGGTGAGCTCCAACTCGCGGGTCGTGCTCCGGCGGCGAGTGGGGATGGGAGGGAGCGAGCGAGTGAGGGAGGGATGGAGGTGGTCTGCGGAGGAGTGGCGGAAAGGGGTGCATGTGGTTCCTCCCCCCTCCTCTCCGCAGCGCGGCTAACGACGCCTTCCCCACGCAGTCACTTGTTCGATATGCAGCCACGCCAGACAAAACATTAGGCACACCCGCGCAAAGTAACAAAAAAAAATCTCAAATCTCAGTTTTGGCTTGCATGTATGTAGTTTGCAAGTATTCTCTGGGTATTATGGCTTCTGCCAATGTCCCAAATACATGCATGTTAAATTAATGGAAAACTCTCAGCGAGTGGCTGGCAACCATTCAAAGTTGTAGCCCAGCGGTCACCAACCCCCGGGCCGCGGACCGGCACCGGTCCTTGGGTCATTTGGTACCAGACCGCAGAAAGAATAAATAACTTACATTACTTCCGTTTTATTTATTTCGGACTCTGAAAGATGCTTTATTTTGAAAATTTACCAGATCCCCTGTTACATACGTCTACAGTATGTCACTCTTGACGCAGGTCAAGGCGCGCTTCTCGGTCACGTGATAGGTTGCCGCTAAAATGAAACCCGGGGACTTGCAAAATGAGTAAAAAACAAACTTAGTTTTTATTGCGTTTGATGAATCCACACGGTGTCAGATGATACCAAATCTGCGAATAAATGGAAGAATATGTATTGAATATTGATTGACTTTAAGTAGAGTTACACTATTCTACATTTTTTAAAAACACAATTCTTGCCCCCACAGAAAGATTTGGTTTTGTTTTGTCCCCCAGCTAATTCCCCTTTTCACTTGCCCTTTTGCCCTGAGCAGAGCTAGTAAATGTCGTGCGTTATGAGGAGGTTGTATAAGGTGGTGTTTCCAGAGCAAGTCAGTGGTGAGTCAGAATGTGATCCATGCGGAATGAGTGATAGAAGGGCGTAAAAAGACAACAAAGTGCGGGAAGGACTAAGAAGGGAAGGGAGGAGGCGGTTGCCGTGGTGATGAAAAGAAATCCGAAAATCTACAGGAGGTATGCGACCTGTTTCACCTTGACTGTTATATTACTTGCATCATGCATACACACATGGACAGTCGCGCAGGCACACACGCACACACACTTACACAAACACAAACACAGACACAAGCATGCAAATGCGCATGGCCACGCTTTCGCAGTAATGTCCTCCCTTCTCGTGCTATCTTTATCCACACTTCCTTCCCTCTTGCCCTCTCCTGTGCGGTGAATGAGCTGACCTGACAGTGCTCCTCCTCTGCACTGAGTGCTGCTGTGAGTCTCTCGCTGAATTATTTAAAAGCTGGGACCCCCACGAGTGCTTGTCTTCCCCCAGCCCCTCCAGCACCCTCCCTCCCTCCCTCCCCCCCTTTGCATTCCTCCGCTCTGTCCCTTTTTCTTCCCTCGCTGTCACTCCGTCGGCATGCCTTGTATCAATCTAATTGTTCAGTCTATGAAAGTAAATAGCAGCCATTATTCTGAATGGATTCATGAATGTACTATAGTGAGTTGATTGACAGCATTCATACGAAGGATGGTTGGCGCATGCAAAAACTAGCTCCAACTTTACGCTTCTGGCAGAAATATCAGTCGTGCCATGAACCAATCACTGCCCAAAAAAAAAAAAAAATGTTGAGGACCACTGACCAGCACATTCAGCACAATAAACACCAGCACAATAATGATGCGCTTCATTAACAATGGTTGACAGAAGTTGGAGGGGGTGCGGGGTGGATGCTTGGGGGGGGCCCCGCCCCGTCGGCACCCTTCCTGTGCATGGCTCTGATATTTGGCAAGAATTTTTCAAGTTTACAGTCTTTAAATGTCCAAATATGGTTCCTGCCAAAAGCACAGTGGAAAAGTGATTAACAGGTCTGCCTCGGTTCTCCAATTCTTGGTTTGAATGTCAGCCCAGTCCTGTTTCATAGTTTGCAGCTTTAGACCATTCGAAAAACAATAACTGATGCAGATGAGACTAGCAATACAATCTGAGCACACTGCAAATTCACTGGATTGAGGAAGGCATAAATGGCACGGCCTATTCCCGTGGGGGGCCTCTTGTTTGCTGTGACCTACTTCGTGGCTTTTAATTAGACGGGCTGACCACGACGCATTACACAGATGGTAGGAGAGGTGATGCTCCGTAGTGTCTGCTGTTGCGTAACGTTCGAGACCCGCCCGGGGTGCGGAAGAACGGCGGCCGACAGTAGCGCGTATGAACCTGAACATCTGACACATATTTACTTGTCTTTGACCTCAAATTAGAGGCGCTCTACTCCAATTGCCAAGTCAAACAAACGGACTAATTCCTGGCTGCGCTCTGACATCGCATGCCGTGTCGCTGTTGCCAACGTGCATCGCCACTCAAGTCCCGGTTATTCATAGCTGCTTTTATACATCGCGGTCTGTGTCTCTCCTCCCTCCCTGAAGAGATGGCCCGACCTCACTCTCACTAATCGCCATGGCAACCCGGTAATCCCTCTCTCTTTTCTGCACACACACACACACACACACACACATGGATGCACACACGTTGCTGAGACAGTCATGCAAACCTGAGTTTACTTGTGTGTTGACATGAACGCAGAGATGGTTTGAAATGGTGCGAATATGCGTTGACGCTTGCATTTCATGTGAACACGTTTGTGGTTATTATTTGGAGATGCATTATTCTTCCCTCTAACACACACACACTACCGAAACGCTCCCATACACAAGACTGTAAAGTAAAGCCGTCATCAATTTTTGGGGGCTCATACAGTAGTGAAGCGCTCTTCGCTCGCTGATGAGTGATACATTTGTCACACACTACTGAAACGCTCTCACACATTGTTTTTTCTGTCTTGCTCATGCCACTACTAAAATTCTCTTTCTGTACATTTTGCGGAAACACTCTTCACCATAACTGAACACGTTTTCCCTTACATACCCATTGACACAATACGCACACTTCTGAAACACTCTCATTCACACTTTTGAAATGCTCTCACGCACACATTAAAACATTCTGCTTACATTTACAAGTGAAATGCTTTTCACACACGACTGAAACACTCTCATATAGTACCTGTACACTGAAACATTCATACTCACCACTGAATTTTTTTTTTCTTCACAAAAACGAATCAAAGAAATCCTACGAAAACATTGTCATGCAAACCTTTTTTTGGGGGCGGGGGGACACACACAACTAAATATTTTTTCTGCTCACACGTGTGAAAGAAACAGACACCACTGCAACACTCACACAACAATAGTTTTTTTTTTTTTGGATGACATCACTTCAATCAAATGAGCGTTTCAGTAAGCAAAATAAAATGAGAGCATTTCATTAGAACGAGTGTAGTTTCTGTCAAAATTTTTAGTAGTACATATGACAACTTTTCAGTAGTGTATGAGTGCATTTCAGTAGTGCATGAGTGGGGAAAAAGTCCTTTGTGTGTATGAGAGGGTTTCAAAAGTGTGTGTGTGTGTGTGTGTGTGAGTGTGAGAGTAAATCCTGATTTTTTTTTTTTTTTCCGTAATGGCCCGTCACACATTCCAGGTATGTGTGTATCTGTAATTGATTCCACACACAGCTCAGTGGTGCCACTTGTCCTTTTTCGCTTTTCTTATCTATTAATAAGACACTGTCACCAATGCAATTTTATTTACTGGATACATGCTTACAACAAGAATATACAGCATTCATCATGATTGTGGGCTGATCAAACAAACACTCAGCCACTTCATGCATGCATCATTGAAGGCAGAGATGGCCTGTGAGAGCATGTAAACTGGTCCGCCATGAAAAACGTGGGGGGAAAAAAAATCTCATAAGCCCCATCCACAAAATATATAATAATAACAATGTCTTTATAAATTTAGTATGGCTCTAAGAGTACTTTAAATATGGAAATTCATGAAAAGGCACAGGAGACACGTTTTCATCACCAAAAAGCAGAATATTTAGATCATAGTCCTGCATTTATGTGCACACCTCAGCATTCTTTGACAATTCTGCTGACTTGCAACATTAAGAGCGCCGTTCCCCCCACCCCACCCTGAAGCCTGCATTACCTTCCTTCCGAGCCATGTAATCACTACTAAAGCTCTTTCTCTTGACAAACAGATTGGCTAGCAAATTAGCCTCATTTTCAGGATGAATCAATAGGAGGACTGACAGCCGCGGATGGACGAATGGCTATACTCCAATCACTTGTATTGATCTAACAAAGTCAGCCTAATTGTCCGGCATTGCTCTTGATCGTGTCAGCACCTCTGTGTTAAAGCATCTTGGTAAAGCAGACTCGAGAGCTTTTAAATTGCGATATGGCCATTGGTAACACGGGTTATGTTTATTCAGAGCTCTTATTTACTTAAAAAAACAAACAAACATAATTTCCTCATATCTATATGTACTCACTCTTTGAGTACTCAAAGATACCGAGTACCGACACCTCTAGTACTTTTGATATATAACATTTTAGTTAACACAAGGACAAAAAAATGTGAACAAAAACCTTTCTGGCACAGTTGATGATTCACCGATTGGTCAAACTGCCGCGTGTAGCGCCAACTACTGCGGAGGAAGACTTCCTGAATGGGTTTTTTTGGTCTTTATTGGTGGCTGGAATCGGCAGGGTTAGTACTTTTAAGGGGCTTTTGACTTTAGAGGTTAAGCTGTAATTCCACGTGGAGTGTTTGGTTTCACCATAAGAAGCGTAATGCAGTAATTCTCAATCACTGATCCAATTGTATTAAATTTTCTTTCGTTTTTTTTTTTTAAATGAACAAATGATGTATTTTTTTCATCTGTCTATGCCAGCATTTTATAGAGACAGGCAGGACATTTAGATCCTCTTCCATTAAATGTTAGAAGGTACATAATTGAAATGTGTTTTTTACTTTTTTGTTTGCTGGTATGCCATGAGATTTTTCGAATGTAACATATTTTCCTTGGCTCAAAGTTTCTGAAACACTGGTCTCATATAATACTTTGAGCAGACCAAAATGAGTCCTTCGAAGCAATGGAGGTGCACTAAAAAAGTAAGCTTGTCCAAAGTTCTTAACATGAAGAATGCACAAGGTTTTTATTGATATAAAGTCGAGTTCCTCCTGACTAAGGTGTCAGCGTAATTTACTCTCCTGCTTGCTCATCTGTTCGGCCTGCCCTTTTTCCAAAACAATTTCTATCATCTTGCCCCCTCAAATAAAATGGTAAACAGGACATTCCTCAGCAGCACATCTTTGAGTACACGTATCACGCCCGTTACAAATACGACCTTTGCACGGCATGCTGCAGGGTCATGTGCTCGGCCCCAGTGAAGGGAAGTCTGTGCGTGCAGTAGTGGTGCACCAGCTCAGGGATGCTGGTGAAGACGCAGCTACTCTGATCCAAAGTGTAGCCCAGGCCTTTGCTGCTCTTCGTTTGGGCCACGATGATGTGCACGCAACTCTGACTGGTCCTGATAAACGGCAAGGGTGCAATATTGTCAGCACAAAGGAGAAATGGAGCCACAGCGAAATATAAGCCAGACCTGGATATGGGAATTTAAATCACTTGCTGTTATCTATCCCTGGCTAACTGATGGTGTGCAGTAGCGAAGGTTCAGTGGATTCGTAAAGGGGGTTAATGATGTGGACTCTCAAATGAATGAGCAGCATATAACAAATGTGCACTGGGCCGCATACACACACACACATACACACGCACACATTATGGCTCAGCTTTCAGGTGAGGTCAGATCTGTGCTTATAGATAGATAGATTTACTCTGCAAAGAGCACTCGGCAACCGCTCGTTTTACTCGCACATGAAGAATGTAAAGCTACCGGACACAGGACTGGATAATCGCAAAAACAAACAAAATAAATAAATAGCCGGTGACGCCCCACCGCACATCCCGCATTTGGCCGTTGCGCGTATAAACAACTCGCCGCAACGGAAAAACTGTGACTCCCGGCAGTCTTATCGGGAAATAATGTTTTGTGGTGTCGCAATGCAAAATGACAACGGCAAGAATGTGGATTTTCAGTGTGCAAGAAGCCACTGGTCCCATAAATAGGCTGTGTCCAAATTCATAGAATGGGTCCTCCAAAGGCAGAATTTTCGGCCGCATGACATCACTTCTGGCATGACACGACCGCACGTGGTGTCCAAATTCACATTAAGCCTGTCCAAATTCATCACAGTTTGGTTTATGCGGTCCGCGGAGGCTACAAGAGGAGCAGCCTTTGAAGGTGTCCAAGGAACCAGCCTGCGAATTGTCTTCCTAAAATTTGGAAACCACGTGCGGTCGAGTCACGCCCGAAACAGGCGTCATGCGGCCAAAAACGCGGCCTTCGGAGGATGCAGCCCGTGAATTCGGACACAGCAATAGACTGCACTTGTCCTCAATGTAAGTCATCCTCCATGAACCAGGAAGTGGCCTTTTAACTAATAAGCAAGCATACAAAAATACAGCACTCCCCATTTTGCCTCACTTTTTAAAATCAATTGCTCTCCTCTTCTTAACTTTTGCATCAGAAATAAACACTGTGCGTGCAGTAGTGGTGCACCAGCTCAGGGATGCTGGTGAAGACGCAGCTACTCTGATCCAAAGTGTAGCCCAGGCCTTTGCTGCTCTTCGTTTGGGCCACGATGATGTGCACGCAACTCTGACTGGTCCTGATAAACGGCAAGGGTGCAATATTGTCAGCACAAAGGAGAAATGGAGCCACAGCGAAATATAAGCCAGACCTGGATATGGGAATTTAAATCACTTGCTGTTATCTATCCCTGGCTAACTGATGGTGTGCAGTAGCGAAGGTTCAGTGGATTCGTAAAGGGGGTTAATGATGTGGACTCTCAAATGAATGAGCAGCATATAACAAATGTGCACTGGGCCGCATACACACACACACATACACACGCACACATTATGGCTCAGCTTTCAGGTGAGGTCAGATCTGTGCTTATAGATAGATAGATTTACTCTGCAAAGAGCACTCGGCAACCGCTCGTTTTACTCGCACATGAAGAATGTAAAGCTACCGGACACAGGACTGGATAATCGCAAAAACAAACAAAATAAATAAATAGCCGGTGACGCCCCACCGCACATCCCGCATTTGGCCGTTGCGCGTATAAACAACTCGCCGCAACGGAAAAACTGTGACTCCCGGCAGTCTTATCGGGAAATAATGTTTTGTGGTGTCGCAATGCAAAATGACAACGGCAAGAATGTGGATTTTCAGTGTGCAAGAAGCCACTGGTCCCATAAATAGGCTGTGTCCAAATTCATAGAATGGGTCCTCCAAAGGCAGAATTTTCGGCCGCATGACATCACTTCTGGCATGACACGACCGCACGTGGTGTCCAAATTCACATTAAGCCTGTCCAAATTCATCACAGTTTGGTTTATGCGGTCC
The DNA here is from genome assembly GCF_001891065.2 of Hippocampus comes. NCBI lineage: Eukaryota > Metazoa > Chordata > Actinopteri > Syngnathiformes > Syngnathidae > Hippocampus > Hippocampus comes. The sequence goes on along the minus strand of NW_017805539.1, from coordinate 79,448 downwards.
GCGGAGGCTACAAGAGGAGCAGCCTTTGAAGGTGTCCAAGGAACCAGCCTGCGAATTGTCTTCCTAAAATTTGGAAACCACGTGCGGTCGAGTCACGCCCGAAACAGGCGTCATGCGGCCAAAAACGCGGCCTTCGGAGGATGCAGCCCGTGAATTCGGACACAGCAATAGACTGCACTTGTCCTCAATGTAAGTCATCCTCCATGAACCAGGAAGTGGCCTTTTAACTAATAAGCAAGCATACAAAAATACAGCACTCCCCATTTTGCCTCACTTTTTAAAATCAATTGCTCTCCTCTTCTTAACTTTTGCATCAGAAATAAACATTTTTTTTTACCTCTCCAGAATCCAAAACAGGACAGTCATGTCATCTTTCCTTATCCTCCGTGTTTTGTCAACAGATTTTAAACTGTTCCTCTTTTAGCCACTTTAGTTTTAAAACATCATGTATAAAATATGTAGTTGCCCGCAATTCTAAGGAGCAAATGTACATTCATGAATATGACACTGTCTGATTAATTTTTCATTCTTGTTTATTTTGTCATTTGAGTCACAGTTGAAATGTCTCCCTGCCCAAGAAAAAAATATATATAGTCCTGCCATATTACATCATTCTCCATGAAGCAGGAAGTCACCTACTAGCATACATATGTAATCATGCTCTGCTTTTTTGGGGGTGTTGAGGTGGGGCGGGGGGGTTAACAGTGCTATTCAAGTTTTGTTGAGAGTGGGTTAACTCCATTTATGTCTTGGTGGTTTTCTTAAAAGATTCCAAATCTATGAGTATTTCATGAAAGATGATAACACTTTCTGAGTCTCCTACCAGTCGCTGGACCTAACTTTCTGGGATATTTTTGTGCGAGGTTAAGCCTGGTTTCGTGGACGTGGCTATCTTAGAAATGAAAGTTTGATCATCTGCGGCACTGATGGATCAGGAAACGTGCTGAATCCCTCCACAGGCTGCTCCCTATACATCAAAATGGGACGTAAACCTTGATTTGGAATTACATTAATCTGACAGAAATGCCTTTTCTCTATTCATGTCGACCCTAAACTTTAAAATGAGAACATTGAGTTCGCACACACAATACTGATCATTACAAGATTGCTCAAACATGAAATGAGGGCAAATTGCTGCGTGACACGTCCACACACAGTCGGTCACTCACTTCAGAGCGATGGAGTACTTGCTGGTTCCTGATTCGCTGTCTCTCACCAGGAAGCTGGCTTCCCTGCAGCGCTGCAGCTGAGCCTCAGCCTGCTGCCGACTCACGCCACCATGGTACCAGCTTGCCGAGGACGTGGACGAGACGCAGCACGGCGACATACGGCGACAAAGTCAAGTGTCAAGAAGACGCTTTGAGGTAAAAGGTGACACGACTTCTTGTGGATCATCACGGGTCAATTTGAGGTTGGCCAAGTCATGAAACGGACAAATGAAACATGGCCGCAAAGAAAGTCCACAGAGTCCTACCAACGCTATAAATGCGGCGTTGACAGCAATTACAGGCGAGAGCCACATATACAAGCAGGCGGCATGGCGCTTAGCGGGGAACAAATTGACATTCGGCTGCTACAAGAGAGAAACAAATGCTAACACGCTGCGAGCGCGTACCCCGCCGGTTCCATTTCAATAGAAAGGCCATGCTTAATGAGATGGAGAGAGGCATTTTACACTTCAAGTCCCACCTAAATCAAGTGAACACCCTCCACTTAGTGCGCCGCAATGGTTGTTAGCCACTTAGAACAGAGGTTTTGAAGGCATTTACATAAGCCAAATTGTCCCAAGCTTTTTTTGTGTTGGGGGGGTGTAATATAAATATCTAATCATTATTTTATTTATTTATTTCATTGGGACAGTGCACATTAATCAACACAAGAATAAACAGTGGAAATGCGCCGGACTTAGCATAAATGCTAATTTTCAGCTACGTGGGGTCTTGAGATCAAAGTGTTTCTTTCCAGCTCTCCCAATGTTTCTGTCATTTACCGCTTTTGATACCCTTGGCCGACCTGTTTGATGTCTGTCTGTTCACCAGTAGTACCTTTCTTTTTCAGAACCTTAAAAAAATGTTTGTACTGGCTCTGTCCACTGATTGTGCAAAAGTTCTAATTGAGTTTTTCTCTTCTCTCAGCTTCAAAACGGTTTGCTTTACTCCCCATAGACAGCTCTCTTGTCGTCACGCTTTGCCTAACGGCAAATGCAGTCTAATATAAGGCAGCACCTGCGCAACTTGAAATAACCGTCAGTCGCATGTTTCAATACTTTGGTTCACTTGAAAAGTGGGTGTGGTCAAACAAAATGTGCTGCCCTGAGCTCTTTAACACATCTAGATGTACTTTATAAATAGCATGAAATAAAAGCTAGACTTCTAAACTTTTGTCTCATATGACCTCGCCGTTCCCCTTTTGGAAAGGACTGGATATAAGTTGGTACCGTATTTTCCGCACTAAAAGGTGCACCTAAAAAAGCCTTCCATTTCCTTAAAAGCTCACAGTGTGCCTTAGAATCCAATGCGTCTTGTGTATGATTATTACGGTAATATGCCAACCCCAAAATGGCTCCTTGCTAGAGACATGCTTACAATGCAGAGTTAAGTTTTACTGACATCTGATCGTCCCATTTAAATCAGGGTGTAGTGTCGTGTTTTGTTGGCATTTCCTTGAGCGTAGCTCTATCTAGTGGATGCATTGTAGAATGCGTCTTATAATGCGGTGCGTCCAATATATGAAGAAAATTACAAATGGGCCATTCATTGAAGGTGTGCCTCATAATCCAGTGTGCCTTTTCGTGTGGAAAATACGGTAAACTGCAGTGTGCTGATAACTTATTTCATTCACTCAATAGATGTTTTTGGGCATAAATATTTGTCCACCTCCTCACCTCTGCTTGTCCAGTGACAGGCTGGGGTCCACTTTGACCGACTCCCCATCCAGTGGGGCGTTCGGTGAGGTAGGAGAGGGAGGTTTGTTGGGGTTGGAAGAGGGCGAGAGTCTCAGGGTGGGGAACGACGGGGACGAGGTTGTTATCGGGGAAAGCTTGAGAATGGGTGACGAGGGAAAGGAGGGCGAGGAGGAGGAGGAAGATGAAGAGGTGGACACCAGTGTTTTGTGCGTCCAGTTCTTCTGTCTCAGAGTTTGCTGCTGCTGCTGCTGCTGCTGACGACCGATCTCTTTAGCGGGAGAACAATCCACTGCCTCAAACTGGGCTGCAGGAAGCCACAGACAGAATATCAATAAAACTCCATCAGCAAAGTCAACACATCTGCAGAGAGTCGTTCGACAGGATTGTTTAGCTTCCTGCGTAAAACAAACAGATTGTCATGATAGTACAGTCATGACATGACTGTACAAATAAAGACTATGACACCCTTCCTTCCACGAGCACCCGCCCAGCCTCGTCACCAGCTCGGCCGCCTACCTGACAGGGCTCGAACAATGTCCTCCTTCCTCCACTCCCAGGGCAGCTCATACTCGGCGGCCGGACGGATGTCAGACTCTGGCCGCGTGACGGGGATCCACACGCCCTCGCTGTCGCCCTCCAGTCTGCCTTCGTACGGCGTATCGTAGATGTTGGGCGGCGGTGGCCTGCCCTCCTCTACCTTCCCGGCCGCCTGGCCTGGGTCGAGCAGCACGCATACTTTGAGGAGGTCCTTGGAGCCCCGCCGGCGAACCTCTGCAAAACATCAGAGTTTACACTTCTGCTTGATTGTCGTGGTTAGCCCTATAATGCCATTCGTATCACATTTGCTACATGCATATTTATTAAGTAACTCATTCTTTATATTACAATTAAATCGTCTGTATCAAATTTGATACTGCAGGTTTAAAATATGATTTTCCCCAAATTGTCATTTCACATGTAATCTACATAATGCTTACTAAAACGTGACACAAAAAAGATCTCATAAACAACATGATATAGCAAAAATATTTTTGTGGATTTTGTTATAAGGGTTAATAAACATCTCAGTTCCCAAAAATCTGAATTTTCTGGCTATTCTTTGATGGGTCAGGTCTTACAGGGTCGATTGACCTATAAAAGCTTGCGCAATACGGATTTTCCCGTGCGTTGTAATTTCCTAGCCATGACATGTCACCTGTTGCTAAAAAACAAACAAAAATGATCTCAAAACAAAAAAAGAAAAGACATTTTCAAAATATGCATTAAAAATACGTTTCGGGACACACAAAGCCATCTCTGATTAAAATTTGATGTTGACCAGTGTTATTGTATTTGCTGTATGCTAGAATTTTGTGAGCTTATGAATTAATATCGATAAATGTACATAAATGATCAATTTCCCATTTTGAAAATACACACACACACACACACACACACACACACACACACACACACACACACACACAGACCGGGCAGTTGCAAAAATTGGAATTTTTTTCTGAAGTCCTACTTTTGTTGATTTGCATGTACACTTAACATTGCCATGCTGAGAGGTAAAAGTCCTCTTCAGCTTTCAAGCAGACGCGTGAATGTTTCATTCTCAAGATTTACGGCTTGTTCGAGCAAACAAACCCATCCAAAGTGAAGTGATTCCGCTTGAACAAACACAGTGCAGGGGCCTCTTTGTGCCGGTGACAAGAGATAAAAAGAGTTACGGCATCCTGCGCTGTGTCACAAGTCGGAATGCGACTTGTGTTTCTGTGCAGGCCGACAGGTAGCCTGCGTGTCTGCTCTATTGTGAGCGCACACAATGGAGGTGCAGGAAGAAAAGGTCAGCGCTGCCTCAGATTGGACGGCCCAGCAGCCTACTTCCTGACTGCTGGGAAGTGATGGGGGGTGGGCTGTTTTGGGGTGGGCTGAAGGGATTGTTACATTCTGTTAACACGTTAAGTGTGTGTATGTGCGCGGTGGGGGCAGCTTCCTATATCAAGAGAATGGGGCAAAGGAAACAGAGGCAGGAGACAGGAAGTTGGAAGAGGAAGCTGCGCCCATTGTCCCTTCGCAACATTGTTGCCGTAGCAACCGCCAAAGGGGATGGAAGTCAGCATTCATGCAGGCCGCAGCTCCCTTTTGGCACCGGCTTTCTTTTATAAGACCCCTAGAACGCTAATGCCAAGTGGATTGAATCCAAGTATGCATAAAAGCTAATTATTCACCGGCACACCTAATAAAAGTGCTTGTTTCATACTCTTATACTTGGCACATTTTTAAAGATAGTGTAAGATTGTGAAAAGCTATTAGCACCCTACTATACTTTTTTAATGTCAAGTAGTAAGTGTTTATTGTTTGGATTTTTGGATCAGATTACATAAAGTGTTTAGCCTGACCAACGGGTGAAGTAGCTGACACACTGCTCACGGAAAATGTGGTCAGGCAGTACAAGGAGGCACGAGAAGCGACATCGCACGTTCGGTTTTCAATACGTTTATTATTCATGGCCTTCAGGTGTTTTTCGTACAAAGACTTACCGTATTTATGACTTCATGACCGTGTTGGGGTAACATCTGACTACATACAAATTCAGGTCGGGCTGGGCCAGATCACTGAAAAGTATATCACGATCTCAGTATTTAATATCGGCCGATATCGATATATATATAGAATTTTTTTTCTTTCTTTTTTACGATTGAAAATAAGGACCTGAAGAAGAAAAAAAGGCTGAATTTAGATAATTTTACTTTAACATCCATCCATCTATTTTCTAATCCACTTATCCTCATGAGGGTCGCGGGCATGCTTTGCTGTCTTTTTCTAATCCACTTATCCTCATGAGGGTCGCGGGCGTGCTTGGCTGTCTTCAATCGCAGGGCACACATAAACGAACAACCATTCACACTCGCAATCACACCTAGTGACAAATTTGAGTGTTCCATTAACCTGGCATGCATGTTTTTGGAACATGGGAGGAAACCGGGAAGAGCAGTTGAATTCGTGGTTCGCACGTTTGCCTCAGAGGTCTGACATTTGAGGCTTTGAATCTTGGCTGCTGGGTATTTTCCAGGTACTCCAGCTTCTTCCCAACATGCTAAAAATGTGTGTGTGTGTGTCCATGTGTGTATTTTGCAGCTGCCCCCCGTGGATCAAGCAGTTATAGGTGACTGGCCATGGATGACACAATAACAGTTTAACAAACAACAAGTGGGAGCCGTGACCATCCAACCTTACCTGTGATGATCACCTGGGCGTCATAAGGCTCCATGTAACCGTCATTCACTCCAGCTCGCTCCGCCTCCCTCTGTTCTTTGGTTTTCTCCGCGTCGAAAGGATCTGCATAGTCCTCGAGGATAATCAGCTGGGAAACACAAAGACAAGATGCAGATAAGATAAGCGCTAACTTGTTTGTGTGTGATGGTGGGGGCATCGGCCATTGTCTGACAAGACACACGAGGAACAAACGGAAATAATGGCGTAAAGAGGTCCGAGTATTGTTTAGTGTAACACAATGAAGGGTTCACTACATTGTTTTCTTTTGCTGAGGATGGGAATTGGATACAGAGTTCACCATGGGAACAGGACGATAGGGAAGCTCCGATGTGGAACACAAGCCACTCGTTCTAATTTTAAGTCTACTCATTGAAACTGTAATGTAAAGTGTGTGAATCAGTTGTACAGTCAAGACCTGTCACCATCATAAAAAAACGACAGCTAATTAAAAAAAAGACAAAAGAAAAATTTTATTCTGTTTTATTGTACTGCTTTAATAAAACAGAGAATAATGACAGAATTAAATCCAATGTAAAGAGTTCACGTTTTTGCCACATTTTTTTGCTTCAGTTCAACATACACTGTGCTGCTCCTTCCGGTGTGCATATTTGGCCGCCTGGGGGCAATGTGATACAGCTCTACAGAAATACATGGTCATAAAGACGGTTTCAAGTTACTTCTCTGTTGGTCGCCGTAATATAGTATATATTATATAAATATAAAGAATATATACCTGTGAGTATCGTTATATTGCCTGTATACATGTGCTGCTGCACCGTTTGTATACAGAAACGTATACAAAACATGTAAGCAAATCTCTATTGCTTAAAGAGGTATAATACCACAAAATGCAATATGTCTGCTTCGTTTTGAATTGTTTGTCAACAAATTGGGAATTTCTCCATTGTGAGACAAATAAAGGTTTTCTTATTTTTTCGTCTTATCTCAACATTAGGCGAAACAAACTTGATTCATGCAAATTAGAAGTTGTTCAAAATACATTACGTGTAATTCTCTTTGTCTTATGTTAAATGTTTGTAAACTTCAAGTGAGTATGGCATCAAACAGCATAAAGCCTCTTTTTTTTTCAATTCTTCACTAGTTTCCAAACGGTGCTTATTGTGAAGCGAGTTGGGTTGACTGCTACCATAAGGCGCACAAATCACACATGTTTGCTCTGAAGTAGTTTAAGCACCCCCAAAACGTTTGTTAAACTTTCATGTTTAACTTTTGTGTGTGCCCCCCCTCCCCCCTAGCCCCTATTCCATTTCCATCAACTTGTTAAAACATCACTTCTTGTTCCAAATATAACAAAATGAAGTTACTCACCGTTGTATTAATGGCAGAACGTCCATTGTCCAGGTCGGTTTTAGTCGGCTCACTTTTCCCGTTCAGTTTGGGGGTCTTGTCCTGCTTGTCCACTTTGATCATCCTGCTTATGTAAGCCTGAGCCAGGCTGGTGGTCCTCGCCTGAGCCTTCTCCTCGGGCGCCTCCACCTTGGAGGAGCTCTTGCGATTTTTTCCGGGCGTCAGAGTTTCCCACACAGTTCCACCCGCAGAGCCGGTGTTTTGGTTCCGACCCAAATCCGTGGCCGAATTCTTCCGATTTCTCCCTGCTAGTAAAGCAGCCACTCCGTTATCTTTACGCGGGGTTCCCTTCAGGCTGTCGCGGGAGAACGAAGGTTTGTGTCGTGCTTGTGGGCCCGATTCGGAGGCCGAACGACCTCGTTCGCTGCCGTTCTTCAGGTTGATGGGAAACTCTCGAAACCATTTTGCCATGATTGCCAAAACTAATGCCAAACGGCAGCTGAAGAACTTGACTTATTTGAAGTGGCACCAACTTTACGCACGCATTTTGCGCACGGCTCAGCAACGGCTGCAACGCGTTTAAACCAAAATGTTTATACTTTCTTATTGAAAATGATGTTATTTTTAAAAATATTGACCTGTAATCGTTCCGTTCAAAGCTCCTGTCCGCCAAATGGGTGCTTGTCCATTCGCGTCCTGGCTGTCATCAACCGGTTATTTGGGCCCTCACCTGCCCAAGTAACAACTATCCCCTCAGCTTGAAAAGAAGCCTTTCCAAAGCGAACACTCGAAAAAACTGGAAGATTTTCCTGGAGCCAAGTGAAGAGCCCATTACCGGTAAGTGATACGCTACGTCTAGCTTCTCTAGCGCACAGAAAATGAGGAAAAGATAACTACTGAAGTTGCGCGCTGACTTTTTGAGAAGTTAACCCCTACCCCACCGCCTACTTTTTTTTTTTAATTAAGGGGACGTGCCTATCTTGAATGGGCGTGGATGGAGTGTAAGCGCTCAACACTACTTACACAAGTCACTGACATTTTAGACCACTTGCACCATCTAATGACATCCAATGCAAGAGCTGCGTATTTATTCAAATTTAAAAAACCGTGACTCAAAAGCAGTTTTTAGTTTTGATTGACACGGTCAGAGACTTATTACTTTTAAGCACGTTCGTCTGATTAAGATTCAACAATATGTTTATTATTATTGTTATTATTATTATTATTATTATTATTATTATTATTATTATTATTATAGTTGGAGTTTGCAGCGGTGTGTTGCAATGAACTTTGTTAATCACTGCCTATTTGAATGCTCGACGAGGCTGTTGTTG
>NW_017805539.1:50595-69925 GCF_001891065.2 Hippocampus comes | reverse complement strand
AGTCGACTTGACTGAGAACGTCTGTGTGCTAGTTTGTGGACAAAACAAATAATTGCGCCATCTCGTGGTCAAAAACGCAAAACGTGCAAGAGTTTCGTCAGTCTTTAGTCATCGAAGTGCGCTTCTCTCTCCGCATACGTATTTTATTGCTGTTGCAGTAAATTGCTCACTAAAGTGTTTCTGTTAATGTAAAAATCTGTTGAGCCCTCGAGCATAAATCAAGTTAAATGATTGACTTTGAGATTTAACCAATAGAAGACGCGGCCTACATACATGCTCCCGCCTCCTTCTTGCGCCGGCTGCCCAATCAGATCGCTTCTTTTGGAGAAGTTGGGCGGGATCTTTCCATCCCGGACGAAGGTAACAGGTTGCTCCCGACTCCGCACAATGAACTTCTTTCTACGTCGATTTGCGATTTTTTCGTCCGTGTTTTCGGATGTAAGTGCGTGAGAATACACCCAATTTTCCCTTCGGAAAGCAACATCAGTGACGCAGACGAGCAGGGAACGCGACAAGAGTACGAGGTAACTTTTTTTTTCTTTAAATTTTTTTGCTTTGACGTTCTCGTTGCCAGACAGCTAAAGCAGACGAACTGTCAAGACGACTTACTTTTTGACTGCTTTATTTTCTCAAGCTTATTTACTTGGACCAAATCAAAGTCCCCATTCTTCGTTTTTGTCTGGTAGTTAGGCCATTTGAATTATTCGACTGACGCCAACTGAGCTTTTCGATAAATTCCTCACATTTGTAATATATATTTCCTGTGCGCCGTCTTTTAATTGTGTCCAAACTGTTTGAAAACACTGAAAGAACACACAAAAAACATTTGGAAGGAGGAATGAGTAAGCTAGCAGTTCACCTGTCGTCTCTCGGGCATTTGTGACGGGTGGGAAAACACTTTTGACAAGTTGTTTAATTGACCTATTTCGGGAAGGCATTTTGTAGTCGATGTTGTACAGTTAATCAGTAAATCACCACACCACTGAAAATCGTCAAAGTGGACCATTTGAGGAGTGGGAACAAATATGATATGGTTGTATTTCGTATTTCTGGGTATTGTGATAAGAGTCCCAATGAAGTTATGAGCAATTGTTGAAGTGGTAAAGTAGCACATGTAAGAGACGAGCGAGTCCATGTGGAATGCGAGAACAGGGAGTGTGCTGATAAGAGTCCCAATGAAGTTATGAGCAATTGTTGATGTGGTAAAGCAGGCAGACAGTCTCATAAATCTCTCTCATGCACATGTAAGAGACGAGCGAGTCCATGTGGAATGTGAGAACAGGGAGTGTGCGTGTGTGTTTATCCGATTTTAAAATATTGTGATTTGTGTACAGGTGAAGCCCCCTCTTTGTTTGTGCCAATGAATATGATTGACTTTTAAAGAAGAATATGGCTGTTTGTCATCAAAAATGTTGATCTGATCATCACTTTTTCAATCTGATCGCTACATTGATTAAGGGGTTTCATTCTAACCACATTTCCGCACTCAACAGCAGGTGACTCATTGACACGACATTTCCGAAGCGAAAAAACAATGCTGTGGTTTCGCTTCGCTCCACACCTATTTTAATAACACAATAATATTTCCCCCTTCTGAAACCAAGAAGAATGCGTGAGGGTTCATCAAGAATGGCTGGTTCAGTGAGCATCGAAGGATCAACTTTTTTGCTTTTTCTTTGGCCTAGAGTAGACTTGTGGCCTCACAGAATGTCAGGGTACCTCAGGACACCAGTTGAGTGACTATCAAAAAATTAAGGCTAAAGATGTGTTGCACATCCATTCATCCATCCATCCATCCATCCTTTTCTGGGTCACGTCACAGGGACAGCATTTTGCTTTTTCTTTGGCCTAGAGTAGACTTGTGGCCACACAGAATGTCAGGGTACCTCAGGACACCAGTTCAGTGACTATCAAAAGATTAAGACGAAAGGTGTGTTGCACATCCATCCATCCATCCATCCTTTTCTGGGTCAGGTCACAGGGACAGCAGTTAAAGTAGAGAAGGCCAGAGTTGCCTTTCCACAGAACCACTAAACAATTGTGAAAAATATTTGTGACACCCCCAATTGCGATTGTGATTTAATATGTGAGTTTTTTTCTGGTGCTCTTCCCATACAAGCAATAAATAATCTGTATTACAATAAACAATGTCACATGTATTATACATCAATGTTTTCATTTTCAAAATTGGGCTTATAAATGACCCATGAATTAATGTGAAAGAACTATTTATCAGCGACAATGAGAGTTAATTTACTCTAAACTTCAACTTCCAGTCTTTCAAGCGTTCAGTCTTACAACTTCACAAAATTCTACCAAACAAGTGTCGCATAGACATGTCAGTCAGTCATAAATTGTTTTACAATAATGCAAATAAATCTGTGGCTTTATCACCTCAACTCTTCATGTTTCATGAAACAATATGTAAACACGCAGACTGCACTTCTTAAGCACTACACTTATCTAGACACTATATAAACTCATGAATAAAATACAAATGTCTACATTTAAAAAAAAAAAACTAAAGCCGAACAAACATCCAAAATGAAACTGTTTTTTTTCTTTACCAAATTGCAGCTTTTGCCACTACAAAAATGCATTCTACTGCACTGCAATGTTCTTTTGATTTTGATCAAATGTTCAGCCCTTGTCTCAGTATTTACTGTAGTCGTATGCTTTAGTCTACAGATTAGCTTCAGGGAAGAAAACTGGAAATCAGGGATGTGCAAACAGACGCCCAATTGTCGTAACGAGACGAAAAGAGAATGAATGAGCACGGGAGGGGGGAGGACATGAGGGCTCTCTTGTTTTGGCATTCTCAGAATTACTGCCCTTGTTTTCCGCCCCACATCAGATGGACAATAAAATGAGTCCTCCCCCCTCGCCCTTGCCCCTCTCTCAGCTGCTTCTCAATGTCATCGATCGGTTGACGAGCAGATATGAATTCTCATCGCCGCAATGAAACTTCAAACACTTACTCTAACAGTATGGGGAGCATCATGAGCCGCGATCAGCGGCTCACGTTGTCTTCTGATGTATCTTTGTTCCGTTGGTCAGCACTTGTTTGCGTTTGTTCGACCTTGCAGCAAAGACAGAGCGGCTGCAGAATTTGTGCTCGGCTGCACAAATGCGATGCGACGCCACTTCCTCTGCAGCTCCCACTGGGCGGAAAAGAAATCGACTAACTGCACTAAATTTGATGATGCAAAGTCACACCTCATTCACTTAGATATTCTCAAAGGTCTTTCGTGCATTTTTCTCCCATTTTTTTTCCCACTCGCACCAAACTTTCTCTGAAGTTCTGCAATGTTTGCAGATTTTATTATGAAATATCACAATTAAAAACCAAGTCAATCTTCACTGCAGCTTGAAGTGTATCGATATCTGATATTGCTGTGTTTATTTTAGCCATGCTCCATAATACATTTTCTCCAACCAATAAACAATACGATTTTCACTCTTGAGTAATCACCGATACCATGTACTGATACCACCGGCACGCATATAAAATGTAACATTTTCATCAGCATGATGTCAAATCATGATGAACAAATCCTTCTTTCTTTCTGGTGTACATGATTTACTGACGTGTCTAACCACTGCATTGTAGTACTGTCAGAATTATGTTTATTATATATATATATATGAGCAGTTACTCTTATATATATATATATATATATATTTTTTTTTTTTGCTTTAATATCAGTGGCTGATATCGACAGCCTTCATGATACCGATACCTTGAAATAAGGCTGGTATCGGCCCGATCCCGATATTTGGTATCGGTACTCGCCCATCCCTGCTGTATATTTAAAGAACACATCCCTTATTTGCGCACAGCCAGCAGGTAACTACACAAGCATCGTGATCAGGGCAGCCATGAATGAATACAAATCTTAAATATTGCATGCAGTTTAATGTAGCCAGAGCTGATTCTTCTCCCCATGGTGACCGCAGCAATATATAACCATATTTGACATGTAAAACATCCACTGTACTTTTGATACACTGCATGTCTGCACCCCCTAAATCGCCGAACCCACTTTGGGGCTTTTACTACGAAAGAGGGAGTGGAAGATAGCGAGCCAAGAGGTCACCGGGGAGCGCTTCAAAAGCACAGGGAGGAGATCATACGACTAACACGACTCCTGTATGATCTGTCAGCATAGGCATGTGAGTGAAGACTTGGTAGACCTGCTGAGGGACACTCACACTGGATTAAGTATGGTACATTCATGCAAAATGTGGAAACATTTGAGGAAATTGAGAAGGAGATGAATAAGCAACAAAGGGGCGAAAGTTTGCTTTGGTTGTTGTCAGCGAAGGAGATCAAAAGTAAGCTAGCCCAAGTATGTGGCCTGGTTGCTCTGTTCAGGCAAAAGTGATACAAGGGTGTGTGCTTTCAGGTTAATCACTAATGCGGTACTGCGAGGACAAAGTCCACACAAGCGTTACTGTCGATGAACCTTGTGTCCATAAGCTGCTGTTTGTCAGGCAAAGTTTGGACTTTTCACGCTTGTTGGCAGACAAGGTGTAACTTATTTTCCTCTTCGGACACATTTTTCTTAACGGTTCATCCCCTGACGCTTGCTGAACTGAGCTCAAATGACATCATGCGTGACGGCGGTTCGACGTCAGAAGGCTATTTCCCGAAAATATGTGTAGAATCCTCAATTGTAGAACTTGGCGCTATTTGACGGAGTGGTTCCATTCTATTTTATAGTCATTTATTGTAAAATAATCTTTTTAAGTGCGTAATCTGATTATTTCAGTTTTTTTCTCATTTACTGTATGCGAATAAGATAATCAGTCAATTAAGGAATCAAATCCACTAATCTGATCTCAATGAAGAGTTCACATCTGATTTCCTGTTCTCTCTAGTGTTGACATCATGAACACATCATCCTCCGGGCGCAGGACTCCAGTGGACCACGGCGTCCAGATCCGCTTCATCAATGACCTGCACGACTCCCGAGGATATGGCGGAGGGCACCCTGGGTCTCAAACCAAGCCCAAGTCTCAGACATCCTCCAAATATGGTGTCGCAGTCCGGGTTCAGGGCATCGCCGGACAACCGTACGTTGTTCTGAAAGACGGCAAGAAGGGGGACTCGTACGGAGTTCAGCTCAAGACTCAGTCCAATTCTGGCTACAGTAGCCTCCCCCGCAGGAGGGAGAAGGGCGAGCTAGCCGTGCAGGGGGCAGATGATGATGAGGGCCGCGGAGGCGCGCTACGCCGAGCCCAATCCCACGGATCCCTCCTGGACAGAGACGGGGAGGGAGGGGCTGCCGATCAGGAGTTTCAGCTGTCTAGACCTCCAGGGGATGGCAAATCCGGCAGCTACGGCAATCTGGACAGCGGTCTGGGAGTACGAGGAGAAAGAGAACCGGCTCACAATATGTGGAATGGTTCATATAAGGCTAAATTGAACGGCTCAGTGGGTTCGCTGAGTGAGAGAAGGCACTTCTCTAGCCTGCCTCAGCAGGCACCCGCTGCCAACCACCCGGTCAACAGGTTTGACGACAGCAGGAGCCAAGGTCAGCAGCGAGGCTTATCACCTTCCCAGGATGCTCGAGCCAACCACTACGCTTCGCCCTCGTCCTCAACTCACAGCAGCCCGGGGCGCAGCCACAACGTTCCCAGGAGCGCCCCCGCACGCTCGGCTCATCAGCAGCCATCAGCGGGCAGATATGTTGCCGCGGAGACAGAGCCACGAGTAAGAGTGACTTTTATGGACGGGGCTGGACTTTTCAGCTTCAAGACTCATTTTCTCCTCTGTCTTAAGGTTACCCCTGACCTTTTGCTGGATCAGAGTGCAGAGATGAGCCGAGAGGAGGAGCAGATCGTGAAGACCATATATAGCATCCTCAGAGAAGGGTACACGCCTTCATTCCTCTTAGAAATGATCGGATTCATGCTACCAAAGCATCTTGGAGTTTACTAGTATAGCTACCCATTCTTTTTTTGTTCCTTTCTTAATGTCTCTTTCTATCTATCCATCATTTTGCCCATCCAGCCACCTTTCATCCTTCATTCTTCCTGCATCGTCCATCCTGTAGAACTTCCCTACTTCCATCCTTCCTTCCAACCTTCCATCTCTCCATGCTTCCAGTTTTTAAACCTTCCTTCCACGCTTCAACCCTTCCTTCCCTCATCCATCCATACACCCTTGCATAATTTCCTTCCATCCATCTTCAGTTCCTATCCCCTAACCTCCCTACTTTCATCCCTCCCTTCAGCTTCCCCTTCCTGCCATCCTTCAAACCTTCCATCCTTCCTATTATCCTCCCTTCATCCCTTACCTCCTTTCCTCAATTTTTCCCATCCTTCAACCCATCCATCCATCGGTCCGTCCATCCAACCTTCTATCCCTAAATCCATCCTTCCTTCATCATCCTTCAAACATTCCTTCTTTCCATTTGTCCCCCAAGCCTCTTTTTCTCCCTTATATCCATCCTTCCTCCCACTCGTCATTCCCTCATTCTTGTCATCCATCATCTCTTTCTTATGTCCTTTTTCTTGTCACTTTCTACGGTTCTCTCCTCTCATCCCTTTCTTTGTTTTTCTTTGGTTCGCTTGCTCTCTCTCCCCCTCTCTCTCTCTTTCTCTCTCCCTCCTTCCTTATTAACTTATTAGGTAACCATCAAATATCTTTCTTTCCTTCTCTTTCTTCTCTTCCTCAGGACCAATGAGAGTGATGTTGCCATCAAGCACAAAGTCAAGATGATCTGTGAGAGGATTCAGAACCTTCAGGTCTGCGTTTTAGACTGCCGCTTTTACACTTAGGTTCCACTGGTTAAATAGTTAACAAATCCTCGCATCTTCATCTTCACCAGCATAAAGAAACGCCCTTGGAATTGATGAGAGAAAAGAGAGTGCTTGAGAAGAAGGTGGCGGAGCTGCAGAGTGCCATCCAGGAGGCCCGAAGGGTAGGTGGAGCACACCCACTCTAAGATACTCGTGAATGTCTCCTTGAAATTATAGCAGCAACGAAAAGAATGATGTTGTGAGTGGGATTCCGCTTCAAGTGTTTATGCCTTTTTTTACAATCAGGAGGGCTCGTTATACTGTTGAGTGTGCTTCAAATTAATCCTCGCATTAATCCTTTAAATCCTCTGCGTTGGTCAGAGGTACACACACGCACGCGGACACACACACACACACACACACACACACACACATATGCACGCACATATACAATAGGATGTAACTTCAGTTATGGCTCATTCCATATTGTCTTAAGGAAGTTGGTCAGTCCTTAATCTCTAATAGCCCATAATAACATCATCCCTTTTGCGTATTGATCTTTGGGTGATTGCCAGTCGCTTTAACATTTGCTCCAAGCGCATTGTTTATGCTTAGAAGCCATCTTGGTCCAGTGTTCTGATTAATTTATCATCTGTGTTCGTGTGCAGAGCTCTCTTAGCCGATCCGATAAAGCTTTGAAAGCTGAGCTGGACTCCTGCATGGATGCAAATCTGGAACTGGAGGAAACGCTGGCCCGGAAGAAGAAAGAACTCAATGAAACCCAGTCTGAGTGAGGAACATAATATTCACACACGCATACAGTTTATAGAGAGAGGAGGTGAGAATCGGTAGACACGGCATCTGTAAATCCGCACTGTATGGTGGAGGGGAAGTAGAAAGAGCTGCTCGATGCAGTAGAGAGAGATTGCGATAAAGTGATCTATCCTGGAATGAGTGAGGCTATAACCCATGAATCCGTTGTAATAAGTACTTGTATCATCATACCTATTTTATTTTCAATACAAACTATCAGTTTCATGGAGCATCTAAGTATCATTCTTTTTGGGCATCGGGAGGATACATCTAAAAATTTCACTTGTAAAGCCCAAAGGTTCTCATACACGAAATATCTTCACTTGCAGACTGACGCAACTGCGTATAGAAAGAGAGAATGCCGAGGCTCGTGCCAGAGGGATGGAGGACCAGCTGGCCGGGCTCCAAGATGAACTGAGAAGAGAAAATGGCAACAAGACGGTAAAAACAGCAACAGCCCTCACACAAAGTTGCAACTGAGCCTGATGGGAGGTTTTAAAATGCGGCATCTCCCGGGGATGTTTGCAGGACGTGGTGACTCTGGAGGCCGAGTTGATGGAGGTCTGTTGCGTGAAGCAGAAGCTGGAAGAGACGCTGCGCCAGCGCGAGAGGGAGCTGACGGCGCTGAAGGGAGCGCTGAAGGATGAGGTGGCCACGCATGACAAGGAGATCGAGGCGCTCCGAGAGCAGTACAATGTGGATGTGGAGAAACTCAGGAGCAGCATGGAGCAGGTGTCTCAGGTACACATACATGCGCGCTGACTACAATCACACACACACACACGCACACACACACACACACACACACACAGTTTTATTCATTCATTTTAGTTCATTTGTCACTACATTATTTTTTAAACTATTTTTATAGCCTTCCATAATTTGAAGCGTTCATGCCCGTGAACAGGGAGGAGTCAGTCTACAAAAGCACCATTAATGCAACAGCAACACAAGTTGTGAATATTCCTTTTCTGTTACCAAAGGGGGGCGGGGGGGAAGCAATTAAAATCCATAATTGGATTTTTGTGAAAGAAAATTGGAGACACTATATCGGCCAGCCCTATGATGGCTCGTAAGGCTTTTATCTCTCACGTTTTGTCACTTGTACCTGACTTGGGCCACATTGAAATGTTCTCTCCTCTCTGTCAAGTCTCACGCTGGGATCGAGGCTGAGCGCTTGCGTGTCAATTCGTCAGTTCGTACTCTCCAGCAGCAGTTGGAGGACTGCAGGGATGAGAGCAGCCACTGGATGGAGCAGTATCACAAAACCAGGGATGAACTTCGCTCTACAAAGCAAGAGTAAGTTCAAGGATTTTTCCGTTGCCTTGTTTTCAACGTTTGCTCTGCACTCCCGGGAAACAATTATGGCTTTTTTGTTTCTTTTTGTTCGAATTTATATATCCATGTCTTCTCTTTCTTCCTACCTGCTCAATATTTCTGCTCTCTTGTCAGAGAGTCACTCAGTATCTATGAAGTAGTGTGAGAGTCACCATTTGTATCGTTTCGTCTGTTGATATGGAAATCTGTAGCTGTAGCATCAAGGACCTCCAAACTTGAATCCATAATTTGTGACAAGTATAAAGTCATGGGACACTTAACTGAACAAAAATAAAACGCAATGCTATTTTTGTTCCCATTTTTCATGAGCTGAACTCAAAAGGATTAAAATTGTTTTCACCTAATCCAAAAGATATATTTCTTTCAAATCTTGTTCACAAATGTCTAAATCTGTGTTTTCCATAAATTTTGCACGTTAGCTCAATGTTTCACCATGATCTAATTTAATCCTACAGCCGCTAATCAAACAAATGATCATAAATACATACATACATACATTATCGTTTAAAAAATAGGGTGATAAAATTTGTGTGTTCACATTTAAGACTCCTCCAAACCCGACTGGAGAAAGACGAGAGTGAGGAGGAGCTGAAGGAACTCCAGGACAAAGTGAATACTATGAAGCAGAAGATGCCTGACCCCAACCTCACACAGACTCTAAACCAGGTACAGGAGAGCGCACACACACACACGCTGAGGCTCACGGCAATCTAAAAAGCGAATTCTAAGCATCTTGTTGGTCGTGACCTTGTGCAGGAGCTTGAGCGACGCAGTGCTGATCTGCAGAAGGCAAAGTCAGAAGTGGAGAAGCACAAGACGGAATTCGACAAGAAGGTGATGGAGATCATCTCGGTAAAAAAAGCTCATCAGGAGCAAGAGGCAGAACTCAGGTACGAGATTGACCGGCTAAAAAACCAGCTGCAGAAGGCCAAGGATGATTTTGCCAAGGTCCAGGAGAAAAACAAAAAGGTTAGTTGTTAAAATGAAACCCAAATGAATGACCGAATTATTTGTCTCCACTCATGTTGTCTTTTCTATATTCTTCCCTTGTTATTTTGTCCCACAGCTCCCAGACCCAGCCAGCTTCTCGGAACTGCAGCAGAAGCTCACTGAAGCACAAAATGAAGTCAGCCAGCTCAAAGAGAAACTGTCATCTGCTGAGGATGAACTTGAGGCCAGTCAAGCCCGCTTGAGTAGGTCTCAGGCGGACCTGAAGTCTTTTGAAGATACCCAGAAGGAACAGACTGAGTCCCATACACGTCTCAAAGAAAAACTGTCTCGGTTAGAGGTAAGATTTCATCCTGAAAGCCTAAAATCGCTCAAAACGATTGCGCTAAACTGGGCTGCGGTGTCTTCAGGCTCAACTGCTTGCCAGCAATGCGCAGAGCTCAGAAGCCGAGCTCGCCCTCCACAACGAGGTGAGAGGCCTGAGAACTGAGCTGGATGAGGCAAAGCGCAAAACCTCCCGCCTGACACAAGAGCACCGTGAACTCGGCCAGCGTGCGGAGGATGCTGAGAGGGAGAAGGAGGCACACAAACAGACCATCAACCAGATGGAGGAGCTCAAACGACAGCAGGAGAGAGCTCTGGAGAAAATCAACAAAGAGGTAGGAAGGAGGGGCTCCAGAGTGAGTTGGGAAGGGACAAAAATATCAATATTGTTATCTTCTCTCACGCCAATGTTACTGTTGTACAAGCCTTGGAAAAATAAAACAAGAACGAAATAACATTTTCAATAAGTAAAATAAAATAATGTGTTTGGTTTAAAGGGGGAGGGTCAGTCGTTTGTAATAATGCACTGCAATGAATTAGGACAATTCTGGCACTTCACTGTGTCGACTCTGCTTTATCCGACATGCAATTTAGAGTTGCCAACTGTTATTTTTTCATGATGGCCCTCCATCATGTTTGGCCGCATCGCTTGGTGAGCGGTAGCCCTGACAAAAGACAGATAACACGGTGGGTTTTATTCGGCTTCCTTCTACATCCCCAAAACGTGCACACGTTATGTTCACTTGAAGACTCCAAATTGCCTACAGTTGGGAATTGTTGGTAGTCTGTGCCCTGCGATTGGCTGGGATGGGCTCCAGTTTACCCACAACCCAAATGAGAACAAGTCCCATCGAAAACGGATAAATGGAAGCTTTACAAAAAACATCAGTTTACCAACATTTCTAAAGCTTTCCTTGCTTCAGTTGCATAGAAATGGTGGTTTTATTGGTGTTTCATCTTACAAAATATAGATCTTTTTTTTAAATTTATCACACATTGCTAATCATTGTCATCTTTGGCAAAATGTGATACTATAGCGTACTGTGATCCCCGCTGCTACAGAATGCTCAATCGCAAACACAAAGCACCAAAATAATCCCCTTTTATCCCTGCTTTGCCCCCCCCCCCCAACACCCCCTCTCCTTGTCTCGCTGTCAGTTTGAGTCTCTCACCGTGTCCTCAAGAGGCCAAGTGCAGGATCTCAAGGTTCAACTAGAGGAGCAGAGAGAGCGCACACGCAAGGAAATTCAGGAGGTACAGCGTCAGGGTAGCGACGCTCAAACCGAACTGGACAGAAGTCACACAAATGTGAGGCGACTGGAGGAGGAGGTGGGTGACAAACACAAAGAAGTCAAAGCGTGATGAACAGCCAGTTTGGCGTGACCGTGCCTAATATGACTGTGACTCCGTGCAGCTGTCACGACAGAAGAAGGAGCTCCTCCTCGCATGCGAGGAGAGGGACAACCACCAGCTGGATAAAGAGATGCTCACCAACAGACTGCGCCACCTCGAGGCAGCGGAGGAGGCGGGCAAGAACGGCCTCAACGAGAAAACCAGGGAGATTCGTATCCTGGAGGTAAAATATGTGCATCTGTTTGTCTCTGTGTTTGGGATGCCAGGGCATGCAAGTGGAATAATAATGAGAATACAAACAGTGCTAGTGGGAGAAGCCATATGGGAGCCCGAAGCTAGCATTTTCAGTGTCACTTCGCTGGAATACAAGAACTGATTTGACCCCATCTACCTCTTTGGTGACGGTTTGTTCATACTCAAAATCTTGCTTTGACATCAAGTGAAACTTCTTGAGATTGGTACAGACGTGACAAAGAACGACAGAACATGTCATAGACACAGACAAATATTTTGTCATTTTATGGTCGCAATCCATACTTAAGCAAAGAATAAACATAGTAGAGATGTGTCCTCCGTCCTTTCAGGACAAGTTGAAGCGCTTGGAGCTGGAGCTAGAGGAGGAGAGGAGCGGCACGGAGATGCTGACGGAGCGCGTGTCCAGAAGCAGAGACCAGATTGACCAGCTGCGTTCTGAGCTCACGCAGGAGCGCTCGTCCAAACAGGACCTCGAGTTGGACAAGAACGCCATGGAAAGACATGTGAGTTCACGTGAAACATAAACAATTCATCATTTGGTTTTTCGTCCACACGTTCTTAAGGTTGACATATTTGATTGTGTCGCTACAGCTCAAGGAGTTGAGGGGTCGTGTCGCCGACATGGAGGGCCAGTCTCGCTCGTCAGCTGGGGCCTCTCAACTGGAGAGCAAAATCCAGGAGCTCGAGGAACGTCTCCGCACTGAGGACAGGTACTGTGGTTTGTCTTGTGACCAAAAACGGCAATGACATACAAACAAATCCCTCAGTAAACAATCAGCATAAAAAAGTTAAATGCATCCTTTTTTAATCCGTTAATTAACTGTACAGGCTCTTGAACATTCCTAAGCGGTCACACATTACCTTCCATTGCTCACGTCTGATTTTTAACATTCTTAGCTGTTAGTCAAGTGTAAATCAGAAGTTTTCGCTGATATCATGCCATCTATCCATTACATCGTGGACTAGGCGCCACCAAGACACATACTGTTAAGACACGCATTTACAATCACACTTGATCACATACTTCAGTTTATCTAAAATGTATGTTTTTTGGAATGGAGGAAGCTCGAGCAATTTGGGGCGCAATAGGATTGGGTTTATTTAGTATACCACCAATGAGCATCTTTCTTAATATGCTATATAGGATTTTATTGTGACACCTAGCCAATAAACCTACAGGAAGTAGAACTGGCAGACAATATGGAGTTGTTCCACCTTTTTAAGACAAACAAGGCCAAGGCACGACACCTTTATTGATATATAGTGCATTCAAATACCTAAAATGACAACATCAATCAAGTAAAGACATAAAAGTAACAGAGGGTACAGTGCAAGAAGATGATTTTGAAGAATGTCATTTTTAAAATGCATTGAAGGGCCTTAATCATAGGTATGGTAAGGATTTACACTTGGACCTGACCTCCCTACTGTTGCCAGCTTATTCCATTTGAGTGCAGCGTAATAGCTAAATGCTGCTTCGCCGTGTTTGCTTTGACCTGTGCTCCACTATTTGACCCATATGATTGCCGGTGTCTCTGTATCCACCTTTAAAGGGAGAAGAATTCAGCTTTGGCGTCGCAGCGCCGTCTGGAGAGGAAGCTTAAAGAGCTCAACATGGTGATGGATGAGGAGAGAGAAACACACACTGAACAGAAAGACCAGGTCAGTGCATTCTCTATGTTTACCAGTACTTCTGAAATACTGTAGTGGGCGAGGGCTTACTACCTTGCAACCCCCCCCCGGCTCCCCTTTTTGTTGCCTTGCAGCTTTCTCTCAAAGTGAAGGCTCTGAAGAGACAGGTGGACGAAGGCGAGACGGAGTTGGAGAGGATAGACACACTGAGGAGGAAGGCTCAGAGAGACTTGGAGGAGCAGATGGAGCTGAAAGAAGCCTTGCAGGCACGGGTCACCGCTTTGGAGACGGAACTCAAGTAAGCCTTACCTTTTTTTTTTTTTTTTAATTTTTAAATACCACTTCTTCATTTAACTCAACAGTTCATTATTAACAGGGGTGTGTTAAACAACACCTGTTTTGCGTCACGAGACGTGAAACCACATGTGAATGACGCCATCACCCGGACATTCCAATGCCTTTATTGTGGCACAAACTTCCCACACACCCGCAATACATTTTCTGTGTGTGTGTGTGTGTGTGTGTGTGTGTGTGTGTGTGTGTGTGTGTGTGTGTGTGTGTGTGTGTGTGTGTGTGTGTGTGTGTGTGTGTGTGTGAGAGAGAGAGAGAGAGAGAAGAGAGAAGAGAGAGATTTCACAATGAGCTTAAGATCTTTCAGCACATGCCGAAATCGTGACCTTACTCAGAGAGCCTCCGGGGTCACTCCTTGATCATGCTCAAGTGTTGTTACTCGTCATGGCCACCAGAGGGAGCCCTTCCAATTCCCTGTTTAGAGGAGAAAGTGAAAGCTCAGTCAGCAACACAACACAAGAACATCCAGGCATCGTTTACCATTTAAGGTCACAAGGGAGCGGGAGCCTATCCAAGTTGACTTTGGGCACTTGACACACTATTCTACTCAACTTCATTTACATACTGTAGCACTTTCACATCTGCAGCTGTAACAAAGAATTACAAGAATAAGAATACAATCCACTTAATATGATCATCTTTTTTTAATTTGCACAAAAGTGATGTACCTTTCACACACCTTTAAAAATAAAGTGAGGAATTATGCAGGTGACCGCTCCAGAAATTGTCTAAATAGAACTAAAATTAATTCTTGCATGTTGCAGACGGAAGAGCAAGGCCCCCATGCGGTCCGCTTTGGATTCGTCTGCTCTTAGCTCAGACGATGACGACGACAGCATTTACGACTCGTCCACTATCGCGTCCATCCTCAATGAGGGCAACCTCCAGACCAGCTCCTGTTGAAAGCAGCGTAACACAAGTTTTAGACGAGTTGGCTGAGGCAAAAATGGTACGCCGGTTGCACTAAAGACCAGGAGGGAGTGTTATGAAGGTTAGTGGGGTGACCGTCCTCCACATGGGAATGAATTGAAGGAAGCCAAACTTCCCGTGTTCAAAGCTGTTTCCTTCACAGCATACGTATGTATGCAAGCAATATTTGGCACAGAAGTAGACTGAATATGAACCCTGAGTGCTGTTGCTGCTCCACTATTTTTTTTTTCTTTATCTACTTGTCTTCATTTTAATACAAAATAACAACCAGTGCTGCACTTTTTGTCTATGCATTCCTTTTACATAAGGTCACAGAATACACAATGCCTTAAAATTGAGATCGTGATCAGGACAATTTTTGTCAATGTTTGTATTTAACATGCCCTCGTTGTACTTGTTAAGTCTTCATTTTGTATCCAGTTTGAACAAATTAGCACAGAAGGACATTTGCTGCAATGTATTGTTTATTTTGTACGTCAAAGTCAAGTGGGATATTCATAGGTTTCTACTTTAATTTGCGGGTGTTCGAAATGCATCACAATGCTGTTGGGACAAGTATTTCACAATGTTGATTTCTTTTGTAAAAAAAAAAAAAAATCTTCATTCACAAAAAATTGTTTGGCATTTTTCATGATGTACAGTAATAGCGGTGATTGTGTGTATTGCGGGACATTTTTTGCATATTTGCGGTAATTTGACGGAATTACACATCCACTTAGGGAACTCACTCCTCCATGAGGGATGTGTCACCATTTTAGGAAGTGCTCACTCACAGTGCACTAAACATAAAAAAAGTTGAAAGCATGAGGCAGGAAGATTGAGAATTTCTGTAATTAACTCCCCAAAAAATGACTCCGACAACTTTCTTGACTAGGAAACACTGCCAACAAATAACGTACAACCTCAAAAAATGCATTGAAGTGCAAATTGAACATATTAACCACGAAGATTATAGCATGAAAACAAAAATATCAAACTCCAAAATTCACCATGCCAATAAAATTTTACCTTGGCAACCACATGCCCCCTTCGCTGTTGGTATGTGTAAAATGGGTGGACCAGCCGGTACAGCCATTTGTCAGCAAATGATGACCAAGGAGCTGAAATTAGACAGCGGTAGTGTGAGATGGCAGCTAAGAATTCCTCATACATCATTTTTATTATTTATAGTTTTTCAGCTTCAATAAACAGTGGTGAACCTCTTTTATACAGTACTTATACTGTAGAATGTGAATAAAAACATGCAACCACTTCTCTGCAGTAGTTCCCCACGTACTTGTGGTTCACTCTTCAAAAATTCACCTTATTTATTCGATTTTTTTTCTGTGGAACTTATCTCAGCTATTCACCTCAAAGACAAGAAACCTTTCTGAAACGTCATCAGATTCTGCTGAAGCACTGTCTAAATAGTTAAAACAGAAATTGGTATTAGAAAGAGGACGTTGAAGTGATGTTCCAATTCACACATCATGACAGGTTGAGTTACTTGAACTCTTTTTGGCACTTGTCTGACAGTTAAAGTTAAAATGTTATATGTCTGCATAGTCACTAAAAGTTATTATGATGTGGCCGTTTACACCGAGAACAAAAATCCAGTTTCTCCGACCTGTTGGTTGGGTACTATTGTCCTACTGGACAAATTGCACTGGATCGGGTGTTGAAGAGAGCGTTATTGCAGGACACGTTTGTTAACCAGGTCTGAGGTTGCCGCAGGCTGAGCGATCAAATGTCACCCAGTGTTGACAGTCGATCACGTTCTCGTTGCCTCATCATCACTAAGCTGTGATGTGACAAGGCAGCTTGTTGCTGAGTGTGTCTTTTGATTCATGTCCAAAACATTTCTTCCAGTCACATGTTCCACGCTCGCACTGATGCATACAGTACTCCTCAATGCTCTCAACGGGTGTCACGTGACAAGGTTGGATTCAGATTTTACCTCATCCATGATTCACCAGGCGTAGAGAGGAAAAAAAGTCGACACAAATACCGTGTTTTTGCGTTAGAAATAAATGAGACCGAGCTAAGGCGTTTAAATAAAATGTAGTTCTGATGATGATCACGTGATCACTTCGGGTCATTTCGGGACAATTTGACATACAGTATGTTAAATAAAGGGTTAGCTGATTGCCCCTAAAAATAAACATGTGCCCTTCCTTTGGCAGCAATGATTTGAATACCAGCTCAGCGATATGTGGCTTTCTGGTCATTAAATCCACCCTGAATCCCCTGCTGAATGGAGAAAAAGTACTTAAAAATGGCTAATTTAGCCCTAAAAAGTCCATAAATAAAAAGCAAGTCAAAGAGTGGGAACCCTGTTTCCTGTACAACTCAATTACCGAAATAAAGCAAATGAGATCTTTGCGAGGAACTGTATGTGGTTGCACAAGCATGCACACACTCTTACAAGTGGGGATGTGGCTGTCTTCAAAATGAAGCAGCGACATTTAAACTTTTGTAAAATGGGAGTTAGCGCACACCTGCCCTCAATCAAAGTGCTTCTGATTCACCCAGTTAAAGTTCAGATGTTCAAGCAGGCTTTTCCTGATCATTTTCTTGCTTTCGAGCAGAAGCCAGAAGATTGGCTGTTATGTTTCGGTGAAACCAAGCAATACATTTGGGAGAATGTTTCCTCTTTGCGCATGCTGGCACCATCCATTATGAACACCCCCCCCCCCCCCCCAACGTAATTCTATGACCTTGTTCCACTTATGGGGCACTCGACTTCTGAGGTACCACTATATTGTACTGTTGTTGCGTTCTCTTATCTCCTGCTGCAGGATTGTTTCCATTTTGGTCTTTTTTTTTTTTTTTTAGGGGAGACGTGTTCATCAGCGCGATTCTCATGCAGCTATGTTTTTGTTGTTAATACCAATGCTTTCCTTTTTTTGCGTGTTTGTTTTTTTGGTTATTTCTGTGATCGTGACCTAGAACGTGTGATCATGACTTACCAAATACACACTGAGAACTGCAAGGAAACAGGTTGAGATTGATAATAACACGATCAATGATCCTGTTTCTTTGACGCTAGCCATAAAAAACAAACAATAAAATCATTGATTCCACGCCAAAATAATTCCCAACCTCAAACGTACCTACCTACGCCCTAAACCGAACATGAAAGATAGCAGTCTTTCCTGCAGGGAGACAGTTGTTCTTCGAGGTTCCGTATGGGTCCCTGTAGAGCTGTTATGTGATTTGTTTACCAAAAAAAAAAAAAATCACTCAATGTCTAAACTGTGCAAAGATACCATGCACAAACTCAACTGTACAGTGGTACCTCGACTGACGAACGTCTCGTCATACAAAATTTTCAAGTTACGAAATGCGTCAACAGGAAAATATTGCCTCTTGTTACAAGAGAAATTTCAAAATACGTTCACCGGTCGTACGATTGCTCACTATGCTGACGTTTGCCTTGGACATTTTTGAAGGCTTGTTAAAAGTCAACAAAAGCAAACGTCCTTGCATCAGTTCTTTACACAACGCCAGGCAAAAAACACTTCTGAGAGATGACATGAACTAAAAAGGGCAAAAAACGATGAGGGCCTAGTTAAAAGTTAAGTGACCATCATTTGTATTCTTTATTCTTTGTTTTTTACATTGTGCACAACTCTTATTTATTGTGCCATAATCTAATTGTAGCATGTATTTGTGACATATTTTGATGCATTTTTATGCTTTCGAAAACATTTTTGTCTTAATTTTGGGGGGGGGTGGAACGGGTTAGCGCATTTACATGGAAAACGTGTCTCTACTTCCAAAATTTTCTACTTAAGAAATCTCTTCCAGAACCAATTAATTTTGTAAATACAGATACGATTGTATCTGTAATCTCTCTATCTACTTAAGAAATCTCTTCCAGAACCAATTAATTTCGTGAATACAGATACAACTGTATCTGTAATCTCTCTAAAAAAATAAAAAATGTCAACTAAAATGCAAATAAGTTTTGAACTTAACAGCAAACGATCGCCATGTCATGTGTAAAATAACACACTTTACATAGAGCTGTCAATACCCACCTATAGTGTCAAAAATCATCTCTGTAAAAATAAAGAACAATAGAAACAAATTAACCTCGACATCCCGTAAACTTCAATACTCCACGCCCTACAAAACCATCACTTCCCCATGTTGACTTTGAAACGTGTTGACGATGGATGACGTCGCACTTTCACTGTCAACCGTCGACGATACTACACCACCCTTCCAGTTTGACCAAACCCGCGTGCTACCTGTTATGCTGCTGTGTTACAAATCAGTGGACATTCCTTCTGAGGGCGGGGGATGGCGTTTTCCATCGCATCCCAATGTAAACTACTCTGCCAAACACGCAACATGCCAGCGTAACTGTGTTTTGGAAGCGTGTCGTATGTGTTATTCCGCTTAAGTTATGTTGTCGAGGGGTGTGTCTAATTGTTTGCTTGTGCCTACAGATCTGTGGCTTTAGGCTTGGCGGCACATGACTTATCACATCGGTGTTATTTTTAGTGTGCCTGCGTTTTTCAGATGACCTTAACTGGTGAGTTAATCTACTCCACTTTTTTTTTTCTTAATTTAAAAGATAAGGATGAATTGCCGTTCTTTTGTCTTGACTTGTTACTCCAATGCAAGAGCTGTATCCCCCCGCCCCCCCCCC
>NW_017805539.1:48205-50213 GCF_001891065.2 Hippocampus comes | reverse complement strand
TTTTTTTTTTTTTTTTTTTTTTTTTATGTGGACCTAAACGCATCAACAATTTATAGACCAGTAGAAGAATTTTAAACTCTCTTCTCCAGTTGACTGGGAGCCTTTAGCTAAGCACATCCATACTTTCTGTACACATCAACAATTAAGGGGAATGAAGATTTGGACTGCACGACAAAGTGCCGAAATTACGTGGATGGTGGGGCTTCACATTTCGCTGGAATGATGGAACTGAAATCGGTGAGTCGTTCGTCTTCGCCACTTTGCCATCCTGCAAAACGTCAGCCCTGTGTGTACGTTCCTCTTTCTCGACTCTGTTTTTGTTTTGTTCTAGGTCCGGCGGTACTCTTAGTATGAGTCACTCCGGCGTGGATGCATGAAACAAAACAGATATTTCTGGTAACTATGCGCTTCCTGCAACCGTCTGCCTCGTGATGTCATTCGTTTGGCTAATTATCTCAGTCTGCTAGCAGCCGGCATACCTTTGACATGAGAAAATGTCACATCTTTGAAAAGAGATGACAGTACTCCCGTTTGCATCATTTTCGGGGTGTTTCACTGAGGTGTCTCTGTGCAGCTGTCGCTTCAGTTTCATTTGGCGTCATTCCCTCTGCTAATGTCATTAAGATCTTTATCCCACTGGAAGTCTGCGTCCATCTGGACCACTCGGAATCACATCAACAACAACAACAAGCCGCTTCTGGTTTGTTCAGTTGTCTTGTTCCTCAACCTGGATTAACACTTACTTCAAAGAATTCCCAGGACTGCTTATTCAATTCTGTTCTGTTTGGTCTCCTGTGGTTTCAAATTTAACTACATTAGACTGTATTTGTTTTTTAATTCGAATTATCCAAACGAAACGCCTCGAGGATAAAAAGTCTGCGGACCAGAAAACCAGACGAGACTTTTTGCTAGACATATTTAATGGCAAATGTCGCGGTCCTTGGGTCAAGCAGTTCAACAAGAGCTAGGTGCTCTGTGACTTATCAACAAACGCAAGCAGGAATGCACTGAATTAGCTTTATGCAAGTGCCAACTTTGAACACGGTGAAGTCTTTATGTGGGACATGCCATTAGCTACACCTGCACAGTATCAAGCCATCCAATACAAAAGATGCGTCCGACTTTTTGCCAGGACAATCAAACATCAATTCATAAATTTAAACTTTAGAAGTATAAAGTTTTTTTTTTAAATATGGGCAAAATAAGTGTCATTATAAATTAAATCGAAAATATTTTCTCCATAATGATATGAAAGTAAAACAAAAAAAAAGAGACCAAATTTTATGATTAAAAATATGATAATAGACAAAAAAATGACATGTTATTTGAAAAGATAATGACAATAAAAGTCAAATGTTATCTTTTCAAAGTATCCCGCCAACCAAGTAATTATCTGAATATGAATATAAAGTCATGCAAAAACAAGAACAACAACGAAAAACTGTAAAATCCACGATGTCCTAATATGTTACTTTGCACTGAAGCCACAGTGGGTCAATTTGTCTGCTTACCGTTCCCTGTCTGTTCATTCCTCTTCCAGCCTCCTCACCTCCTTATTTGGTCATCTGGGCTTAAGTGGGCGTATCCAAGCTGTGACGTACAAAGGCTTGTGTCAGGACAGGAAAAAAAAAATATCAAGAGCAGCCGGTGTGAAGTGTTCAGACCTGCATTGCACTACCGGGACAGTCAGCTGCTACTCCAGAAACTCACTTCTACTGGACTCTTATTTATTATTTATTGCAGATTGTCTATTTATTATTATCACATGAGAGATATGATGATGATGATGAATGGCGGGACCAGAAGTCTCTGCACAGTGGAGGACATCAGAAAACAACATGACCAGGTAAGTCTTTGTACCAGGTGTCAAATGTTAACCTTTGTGCACCTCAACTTTTTTTGTGCTTATGTTTAGGGAATAATTGATCGAGATGATTTAAAGTGTGTTTGTTTTATTTGTATTTTATTTGTTTGCAGGCTTTGATTATTCATTTTTTAATTTCATATA
>NW_017805539.1:38199-45847 GCF_001891065.2 Hippocampus comes | reverse complement strand
TATATATATATATATATATATATATATATATGTGTGTGTACGTACATCATAAAGTCAAATTATTTATCTACCTAGCCATAAAATTCACCAATCCGTTTATATTATGTGAATTGTTGGTGAATAATTTAAAATAATGTGTATATATTTCAACATATTTTTTTTTCTTAAATACTAAATAGTACATAGTAGGGTTTTTTACAATTTTAAAATCGCTTTAAAAAAAGCAATTTTAACAATTAGATTTCAAAAAAATTTGCAGCAAAATCTAATTTGGACAAAATCTGCTGTGTGAACGCGACGCCACGAAGCTGTCATGGTGGCACCAAATTCAGTTTGGATCCAATCCAGATTACAGTATACTCATTACAAATTGATCACAGAGAATCCATGTTCCACATTCCAACGCTTATTGTGTGTCGCTAATCTCATCCGGTTGCATTCAGTTGCATTTATCTATATAAATTTGGATGTCTTCCTGTCCACATGAAATCGTATTTCCCCATCCTGAAGTTTGATTCTGAATCTAACACGGGCTTCTATTTGGGTGTATATTACATAACATGCATGGTAAGACTTTGTCGGCTTTTCTTGTTGAACTGTGACTCTCCCCTGGAGGTCCTGTCACTTGTGAGTTAAGAACGAGAGCAAACAGCTCCTGAGGCCTTTACGTTGGCAAACGCTGACAGCCGCACCTGTGCGTGCGGCGTCGATTTAACAAGCTTGGATGGCACGCACACACGCCGACATGAAGAGGGCGTGCTGGAAGATGAGCGTCTGCGCGCGTCACCTCAACGGGCCTTATCGCTCCTGATGGTTTAATCATTTACCACGCGAGCTGCGCTCGGCTTTACAAGCTTTCCAGGCGACACTTTCGCCTTATCGGCCCACGTCACATCATGTTGTAACGCATCCATTTGGATCATTGTGTGTACTTTTCACTCTCATGACTGTGACTCTGGCCCTGTACTTTTACGGAGCTGTAAAAGTCATGGCGTGCGAAAGGGCATCAACACACATGATTAGATTTTGCGTGTTTCTGTTGTGTTGCGGGGAACTGTAAAATCAGAAATGAGGAATGACAGCGACGGTATATGCATGCTATGTGAACACTATAAATAGCAAATGAATGCCACCTGCTCGTCCATTTGTTTCCACCATTTAAGTTTTGCACCTAATTTACTGGATGAGGTGAGATCGAATCAGTTGTCGGTTTCGTGTAAGTTCAATAAGTTCTCCAAAATGTCAGCGCACGCAAAGTGGGGCTGTATAGCTAGACTATACCAATCCAAACTACAACCTTAATGGGTGGTGGGTTTTTTTGGAAACGATGTTGAATATGGAGCAATGTTACTGTGTGTTGTTAAGAGGCGAGTCTTTTCACATTACAGCAGGGGGTGGTGGGAACCTGCGCTGAACACGAGCAAAACACAAGCTTGAAGGCCTTTTCGCACTGCGCTTGGTTGTCTTGGTGTGCGCCACGAGGCAGCACGCAAGGACAACGGCGCCCGGGTGCAAGCTTGTCCATATTTGGGAGTGATTGGAAGTAACAGGGCAGCTTTTCTTGCTAGATGGTCTATCATGATTATTACAAATAGCACTCTGAAATCGCTCTGCCAGCCCTTCTCATATTGAACGTTTCTTTTGACGTCACTGCATTGCCGCTCTCCAATTGAACAGTTTTCACAAGTCAAGCGTCACGATGCGGCACGCGGCCATCTTGCGCAGCAACGCAACGCGCCCTGCGGTCTTCGAGTCCTCGAATCACATGAACAATGAATTGGTTAGTCTGCGGTCTGTTGTCCGCGGTCGACACCGAAAAATAAACCAATGTATATGTATCCTCAGAGCAGCAGTGTATGTCATAACTGTACATGAATAATGAATACTGTACGGCAGGTGTGTCAAAGTCATTTTTGTCATGGGCCACATTTTAGTTACCGTTTCCCTTGGATGGCCATGAGAACTGAAACCACATAAAGTCAATAATAACGGTTTATTCAACTATTGTTGAAGTAACTGTAATGAGGTGTTTGGTAACAAGAAAATGCTTAAAATATGTCTCTTATTGATTACATATGAGAATTTTAAATTTTGGTCGAGACTTTAGCAAGCAGCATGGAAGTTGACATGTTTTGATTTGCTTTCACGGGCCACATAAAATGATGTGGCGGGCCAGATCTGGCCCCCGGGCCTTGAGTTTGACACCTGTGCTGTACAGTATGATGACCGTAAATGATAAAGAAGTGAATGAACTGAACCAAGAAGAGTCAGCAATATTATATGTAGCGGACCGCCACACACTTGTGGTTCGGCACGTGCAGATTTGCATCTATACAGATTTTTATTTCAAGATTTTTATTTTTAAAAATTGTGACGACTCCATGGGTCAACAATTCTGTACTCTACTTAAAGGTATGCAGTTGGGAATCTATCCAGCAATATCATCTTGACTGTGTCTTTTGCACTCTTGCACTTTGTTTTCTAACAACACTTCAATCCTGCGAGTCTTAACTTCATTCCCCGCTACATATTTTCCTACTAGATCAATAATAGCTAAGCTATTTAACTTGGGCGAGGCTAAAAAAAATATATATAACCCAAACTTGTGAGCCTCACAGGAGTGAGATTGATGCCATCTGTGCTGCAGGTAGACAAGAGGAGAGACGGGGAGAGTGATTTAGCGCGCGTCCGCACGCATGCCTGCACACAAGTAGCAGCGCTGCCATATGTGGAATGCAGCAGGTGCCTTTTAGGATTTCTTTCCCCCGTGCTCACATAATTCAGCCTCGGCCTCCTTGCCATGCCAAAGCGGGGTACAAAGTGTCTCGGTAGCCTTTTAAAGCCTCCAGACAGCCAGCCAGCCAGCCACCATCTTTTGTGCCCTTTGTTGGTGTGCGCGCAAACCCGGGCTCACGTTTCAGCCCTTTTCTGGAGTCAGCATTTACACTTTGTGTATTTATGCCTGTGTCGTTTTTCCGTGCGGGTTTGTTCCATTGCTCCTTTTGTCCAGTGGAGGTTGTATAATGTTACGGCTGCTGGCGTTGATGTCCATGTGTAAATAGCTCAAGCTCTCAGCTTGTGTAATACCTTCCCAACAATTGTGCCACTGTTTCCCTCGCTCCTCCCTGACCGAACCCCTCCCTGCATCCACTACAACCGCCCAAATGGACCATCAGAGCGCTCAGATGTAAAGTGAGCAGGCCGTGTCAAACAAAAGAGGGAATTTTTAGACTTCTGTTTTTCGTACTGTAGGCTCCCCTCGCACGCTATTTTGTTATTTCAACTGCTCCTATATTGTTCTTGCTCTGTATTTGTTGACCAGTGGGGTTTTTTTTTCCCGCCAAGCACGAGAGTGCTTTGGAATTATTTTTGGAGCCACTCTGGATAAGAAAGAGGCTAGAGGGGGTTTGATTCCCTTTTTTGTCTTTTGAGTCTTATTGGAACAGTCCACCCCGCTTTGGAATTTAAATGGTAGAGTCTGTCATCTGTTCCTAATAGTGATACTCAAATTTGTTTCATTTAGTACCACCATTATGACAAACATTAAAGTACAGTAGCATAGGAGGCCTAAAAACACAACATTTTATCCTGCAAAAATATGGCTAGTACTGCGCTAAAATAGAGGAAAACTTGATAAAATTTGCCCCTGGACCTGGATTTGCACTCTCGTCCAATATCCCAAATGTTACACCCACCATTTCCTAGGAATAATACATCAAATCTCAGAACACAAAATTGAAACCAGCTTCAGCTCTTCAACTCACCCAAATCCAATTGTATGCTGGGAATAATTCCCCAACATCTGCGCAAAAAAAAAAAAAAAAATTATCTGGCCAACATGACCTTTTTGCTTTTTGGCTTGTCATCACTCAGGTGCTTGTGTAAGGCCGCACACCAAAAGATTGCAATTCATCTCACCATTTTCAAGAGCACTTGGCCTCATAGGAGTGTCGGGCGAGCTATCCCAGCTCACCTCTCGACCTTGACTGATCGCAGGGCGTTTAGTGACGCACGGCCAGCCGCGCTCACATTCCCACCTGTGAACGATTTCGACCCGTCAATGAACGTGCATGTTTTTTGGAATGTGGGAGGAAGGCGGTCTATTGTTTTGGGAATTGTTTTGTCTTTTGTCTGTAAACGTTTGAGAAATGCTGCAACATACCACAAAAGTGGGACGGGTGAGGTCGCCATGGGAACAGCAGCAGGAGTATCAAAAAATACCTCGACATGATTGAGACCCTGTACATTTAGGTGTCAGCTTTTGACATCGTTGTGCTTGAAAGTTACCGATTCCTCTGGCACGTGACTCGAATTGACATGAGCTCTGCTCCTTTGAACTGAAAATGTAAAAGAAATAAATAAAAATCACACACCAGGAAATTGTTCCGTCTGCCGGCCAAACAGTGAGCTTGACAGCGTGCATGCTTCGCGTAACAATAGTGGAACGCACATGGAGACAAAGACGGCAAATGTCGAACGAGAGGAACGGTGGGAACCACCACGCCGAGTCACACCCACGGCAATCTTCACCCATAACACACATCAAAGGCCACGCCCGTTGACCGTAACACACCTCGGTACACGTTAACTATTTTTTTTTTGTAATACGTCACTCATTGATTTGATATAAATTAACTTATGTAATTGACATTGAGTGTGCGCGTTAGCAGCAGAATTGCAAACATTTTTGGCTTTGCGTGTTGTGTGTCTCTTGTTTGGCTTGGAGTCAAGACACCACAAGACGACTTGTTTGGAATGTGTTATGTAATGTCGCTGACCTCCTCCCATGCATCTGCAGCCCACACACACACACACACACACACACAAGGAGCATTAATTAGGGGTGGGGGGGTTCCCTGTACTGGAACACGCGCACACACACACACGCCCTTTCACTTCCTGGCAGAGGCTTTTCCTGCAAAAGGGACTTCCCTTCAGAGAACTGAAAGAAAAAATAGGTTTTGTTATGTCGCATGTGTGTGCATTAGAAATGAAGCCACTTTTGTGGCTATTGCGAGACCAGGTTGCCACGGAAACCGTCTGCCGTCGCCTGGCATGGAATCTTTCCGTCGGCATTCCCAGAAATCCGCCTCCATTCTTATGACGTCCATGGCGCTCAATTCGAAGCAAATCGTGTGTGTCTGTGCAGGCTTGGATACTTTTACTTCCTCTTCTGACGTTTTCAACCCCACCCTTTCCTCGCTAAGCCCCTCCCACCCTTGACTTGTGCATTTAGTGACTCAATTTCTCCTATTTTGTATTTTTTTTTTTTTTGAGGATATAGTGGCCAACCGGACTCCCCATCATATAACGGTCTCTTTGTGGTTCCTCCTGTTGCTTTTTCCAGGAGGGGTGCAGGCGGCTGCGGCTCACACTGCACGACCACAACCAAACGGCTCGCAGCTCGGGGCAGCAGCAGCAGCAGCAGCACAGAGATAAGGTAAGCCTTTTAGATGGCTTCTTACTTATTTAAAATACCATTTTTCTGTATGTGTCAGCTCACGAAGATATGTTTTCATATTTACTGTATGTTTGTGTGGAGTTTTTTTTTGATGACTCAACCCAAGAGTGTCTTGATTCTGACTCAATATTTTTCCAAGGATGATCTCTTTCAATTTCGGTTGTGTTCCACACAGTGACAGCATGTTTAAGTATTATTATTTTAATCTTCAAAAGGTGTATTATGGTACTTACATGTTTGTATCCTCATTTATTCTTTTCCTTATTTATTTGAATTATTATTTATGATATAGTATAAACTGTAACTTTTATTTTGATCATGATTTTCCTTTTTTTCCATACTTTTTACATTATTTTATTGAAATTATTTTATCTATTATGTATTGTATATTTTAATCATATTCGCATATATTTTTTAGTCATTTTATCTTGTTTTGCTTGTTTGTTTACATCTATTTATGCCAATTTTATTTTATCGTTCTACATTTTAACTTTTACATTTTATTAACCTCACACCATTTGTTTTGGGGGCGGGGGTTTGGCCTTTGCATATTTTTTATTTTTTTTTACATTTTATTTTCAGATATATTTTATATTGTCTTGTGCATTTTGTTTTTTATCATTCGTTGCTGTTTCATCATCAGAGTGTAATGATCCATATTGCACATTCGGAAGCGTTTTAAATATTTCAATACAGCATTGAAAATCCCATTTTCTCACATTTAATAACATAGTTTGGTTGAGCTACATTCCTAAATTGTCATTGAGTGTGCGGATGTATTAGAAATGAAGTGACTTGCACGTTTCCATGACGGGGCAAGTGTTTGTTTGTGTGTGTGTATCTAAAGCGAGACATCTGCTTCCCATCAAGGGAGGCTCCCATATGTTCAATCCTCTGGACCTCTTGAGAAAATCGTCGTTCAGCCAAGACTAGTGCCGAAGTTGCGCCAGATTGTTGCATAACCTCTACGCGCCTCTTTCACCGTGTGTCCCTCCCTACCTCGTGGTGTTTCCAAGGAGAACATGAAGAGATTTGCATTGCCCATGACTCAACCGTGTTTCCCATTCCAGAGTTTAGTTTTCCTCCAAATGTTGTTTTGCAATATCTGTCCCAAACGGGTTGCGGCCCCTCCCCGGGTGATCTCATCAGTGTTTAATTCATTCCCATCTGTGAATATTTCAAATCACACCAATCTTGCTCATGCGATTTTCTAAATGGTCCGTCATCTTTTCTCCAGCCTGTCGGACGTGCGTTTGCGCTGGTGCAGCCCCCAGATAGGAGGGCGCTTCTGCCACCCGAACCCGTCAAATCTACGGAGGAGCAAGTTGAAGTCATCAAGGTGGGTGTGACATTACTGCCAAAGAAAAGTTGAAAACAAACCTTTTAAATCACGTTCAAGTATGAAAGGGCGGGAGTTCAAATCCCACTTCTGACATCGGTTTTCGTATCTTAATTACCCTGACCGGATGACTCAAGTGTCTGTCTGTATTCGGTCAATGAAAGTACAACCCAACACAAACCCTTGGAAGGAACCAGTCAACAAACAACTGAATATGTGAGATAGACCCTTGAGTTGGTCATGATGGCCGAGCCGCTGCCTACGCGCTACATTCAGGTCGCGGTCTCCTCTGGAGGCGTGGTTTTGGATCCCACTTCTGAGATCAGTTTTTTTAATCCAGCTACCTTAAATGGATGAATCAAGTGTCTGTCTGCTTAGCTACATGTTTTATATTCATGAAAGTATCAACCAAGAAATGAACCAATGAGAGAAATAAGCAACTAACCCCGCCGCAAAAAATAAAAAAATAAAAACCATAACATCGACTGCATTTGTTGTAGGTGTACCTCGAGGCCCGCAGAGAAGAGACTCAGAAACAGAATCAGAGCCTGAAGATGCTGTCAGATGAAGTTTCACAGATCCAAGAGGTCAGTCTCCTCAACGCCGAGTGACCACTCATCATCCATCTTCACCATACTGTCAGTCACCTGCCCGTGGTTGCGTTTTTGCTTCCTGTTTGAAATGTTATGTCACGGCGCCCGCTCTCGTTTACACACCAAAACAAACAAGACGCAAGGTTTCACACAACCTGTTTGCATTCCAAACAGGTGCGATATTGCCTGAAGACACTGAGGGAGCAGATGGCGTCGAAAAATAAAGTAGGCAGCGCCGGCCCACCAGATGGCGCT
>NW_017805539.1:31805-34709 GCF_001891065.2 Hippocampus comes | reverse complement strand
CTGCGCCTCACACTGCACGACCACAACCAAACGGCTCGCAGCTCGGGGCAGCAGCAGCAGCAGCAGCACAGAGATAAGGTAAGCCTTTTAGATGGCTTCTTACTTATTTAAAATACCATTTTTCTGTATGTGTCAGCTCACGAAGATATGTTTTCATATTTACTGTATGTTTGTGTGGAGTTTTTTTTTGATGACTCAACCCAAGAGTGTCTTGATTCTGACTCAATATTTTTCCAAGGATGATCTCTTTCAATTTCGGTTGTGTTCCACACAGTGACAGCATGTTTAAGTATTATTATTTTAATCTTCAAAAGGTGTATTATGGTACTTACATGTTTGTATCCTCATTTATTCTTTTCCTTATTTATTTGAATTATTATTTATGATATAGTATAAACTGTAACTTTTATTTTGATCATGATTTTCCTTTTTTTCCATACTTTTTACATTATTTTATTGAAATTATTTTATCTATTATGTATTGTATATTTTAATCATATTCGCATATATTTTTTAGTCATTTTATCTTGTTTTGCTTGTTTGTTTACATCTATTTATGCCAATTTTATTTTATCGTTCTACATTTTAACTTTTACATTTTATTAACCTCACACCATTTGTTTTGGGGGCGGGGGTTTGGCCTTTGCATATTTTTTATTTTTTTTTACATTTTATTTTCAGATATATTTTATATTGTCTTGTGCATTTTGTTTTTTATCATTCGTTGCTGTTTCATCATCAGAGTGTAATGATCCATATTGCACATTCGGAAGCGTTTTAAATATTTCAATACAGCATTGAAAATCCCATTTTCTCACATTTAATAACATAGTTTGGTTGAGCTACATTCCTAAATTGTCATTGAGTGTGCGGATGTATTAGAAATGAAGTGACTTGCACGTTTCCATGACGGGGCAAGTGTTTGTTTGTGTGTGTGTATCTAAAGCGAGACATCTGCTTCCCATCAAGGGAGGCTCCCATATGTTCAATCCTCTGGACCTCTTGAGAAAATCGTCGTTCAGCCAAGACTAGTGCCGAAGTTGCGCCAGATTGTTGCATAACCTCTACGCGCCTCTTTCACCGTGTGTCCCTCCCTACCTCGTGGTGTTTCCAAGGAGAACATGAAGAGATTTGCATTGCCCATGACTCAACCGTGTTTCCCATTCCAGAGTTTAGTTTTCCTCCAAATGTTGTTTTGCAATATCTGTCCCAAACGGGTTGCGGCCCCTCCCCGGGTGATCTCATCAGTGTTTAATTCATTCCCATCTGTGAATATTTCAAATCACACCAATCTTGCTCATGCGATTTTCTAAATGGTCCGTCATCTTTTCTCCAGCCTGTCGGACGTGCGTTTGCGCTGGTGCAGCCCCCAGATAGGAGGGCGCTTCTGCCACCCGAACCCGTCAAATCTACGGAGGAGCAAGTTGAAGTCATCAAGGTGGGTGTGACATTACTGCCAAAGAAAAGTTGAAAACAAACCTTTTAAATCACGTTCAAGTATGAAAGGGCGGGAGTTCAAATCCCACTTCTGACATCGGTTTTCGTATCTTAATTACCCTGACCGGATGACTCAAGTGTCTGTCTGTATTCGGTCAATGAAAGTACAACCCAACACAAACCCTTGGAAGGAACCAGTCAACAAACAACTGAATATGTGAGATAGACCCTTGAGTTGGTCATGATGGCCGAGCCGTCGCTAAGGCGCTGCATTCAGGTCGCGGTGGAGGCGTGGGTTTCGGATCCCACTTCTGGCATCAGTTTTTTAATCTAGCTACCTTAACTGGATGAATCAAGTGTCTGTCTGCTTAGCTACATGTTTTATATTCATGAAAGTATCAACCAAGAAATGAACCAATGAGAGAAATAAGCAACTAACCCCACCGCAAAAAATAAAAAAATAAAAACCATAACATCGACTGCATTTGTTGTAGGTGTACCTCGAGGCCCGCAGAGAAGAAACTCAGAAACAGAATCAGAGCCTGAAGATGCTGTCAGATGAAGTTTCACAGATCCAAGAGGTCAGTCTCCTCAACGCCGAGTGACCGCTCATCATCCATCTTCACCATACTTTCAGTCACCTGCCCGTGGTGGCGTTTTTGCTTCCTGTTTGAAATGTTATGTCACGGCGCCCGCTCTCGTTTACACACCAAAACAAACAAGACGCAAGGTTTCACACAACCTGTTTGCATTCCAAACAGGTGCGATATTGCCTGAAGACACTGAGGGAGCAGATGGCGTCGAAAAATAAAGTAGGCAGCGCCGGCCCACCAGATGGCGCTGGTTTGCTTTCTATTCAATATGTCCAGTACTGTATTGTACAGTTAATGCAGAATAGCGCTTAACCGTCATCCTTTCTGTGTCCAGATTCACACCAACGGTTGGAAGGTCTCATCTCCCTTCAAGAAAATGACCTCTTCGAGCCAGAAAGGCGAAACCAAAAGTGTCGAGCAGGTGAGTTTTCTTTTGTTCTGTTCTCCAGTAAAGTAGTAAAAGGATCTCCGCACATGTAAACCGGGAAGGTGAGGAAATGAGGTTATGGTGTGTGACAGTCAGACACACCGAAACGTAACTGTAATTAAATATGAGAGGGGATTAAAACAAGGGTAAATATACACAGAGCACCTCAGGGGATGAGCTGCGAGCAGACATTGTCCTTCCTTGAGTTTCTTTTCAGGTCCTACCTATTGTCCCAGCATTCCAAAGATGCTTTGTCCCAGTCTAATGGTTTCCGTCTTCATCATTTAAGCCTTGTTAGCTCTCATTATTTGTCTACCGATTATCCCATTAGCGTTTCAGTGAGTCACAGCGAACAGGTCGCGATTTTAATGACGCACCACAATAACAACACGCCTGGTTTCTCCCGGGCCGAACCCGTGCCGTACCCCCCCCCCCCGCACCACCCTC
>NW_017805539.1:0-31687 GCF_001891065.2 Hippocampus comes | reverse complement strand
CTCTGCCCGTGGTGGCGTTTTTGCTTCCTGTTTGAAATGTTATGTCACGGCGCCCGCTCTCGTTTACACACCAAAACAAACAAGACGCAAGGTTTCACACAACCTGTTTGCATTCCAAACAGGTGCGATATTGCCTGAAGACTAGGCAGCGCCGGCCCACCAGATGGCGCTGGTTTGATTTCAATTCAATATGTACAGTATTGTACAGTTAATGCAGAGTAGCGCTTAACCGTCATTCTTTCTGTGTCCAGATTCACACCAACGGTTGGAAGGTCTCATCTCCCTTCAAGAAAATGACCTCTTCGAGCCAGAAAGGCGAAACCAAAAGTGTCGAGCAGGTGAGTTTTCTTTTGTTCTGTTCTCCAGTAAGTAGTAAAAGGATCTCCGGACACCCGCCCCCCCCCCCCCCCCCCGCCCCCCTCCTCTCGGGGGGCGGGATTTCACATGACATCATTGCAAAAGCATTCATGTCTGTCATTGTCTGTTGATCAGGAGGCGGACGACGAGGCGGAGAGGGCCAAGCTGAGAGAAGTGAGCAAGCGTCTGTACGCTCAGCTCCAAGACGCTGAGAAAAAGCATCAGGAGGAGAAGGAAAGACTGCAGGTGACTTGGCACATATACAGACCAACCATGTCGTGCACAGTTTCCCGACCTTTATTGAGGCAAGACAGTATAAGACAGACATATGGATGAGTATATGTACATGGACGGTCAAAATTCCTCAGTAGGTCGCAGTAATACTAGTCAGTCATATATTTACTCAGTGTGAAGGGCCTTTTTAGTTGAACACAACGCCCGCTTAGTGGAAGGATTGGAATGGATTACAAGCGATACATCATCGTTTTCTGACCAATAAAGTGGAACACTTGTTGATCTCTCATGACAGTCAACATGGGGCAACAATAGTTGGGAATCACTGATTGTGAAAAACGACACAAACATGCGGGAATGCATTGTCCCGTTTGGCCTTACCCGAAAGAAAATTCTTGAATACTGTTTGTCACTGTACATTTGGGTTTAACCCTTTCAGGGACAGCGGTTACTGCAGTGAACAGTTTATCATGTTATCAGGTTACAGGGTGCATGAAAGGGTTCAAATGTTTGTTCATCACAAAAATGCAACAATAACCCGACTCAAGAATTCAACGACTGTAATTTCCGGTGCAGAGCGCACCTGATTATAAGCCTCACCCACTAGTTTATCATGTTAAAAAAACATTTTGTACATACATAAGCCGCACCTGTCTATAAGCCGCAGGTGCCCACATTGTAACATGAGATATTTACAAAGAAAGACGGTACACAGGCTGCCGTTAGAAATCTCTTTATGAAATAAGCCGCAGAGTTGAAAGCGTGTGACAAAAGTCGCGGCTTATAGTCCGGAAATGACGGTATTTGCAATTTTTTCTGTGTGGAAGGTACCTTTGGTTATGTTGAGGAGGAGTTAAGTTTAGCCTGGGTTGCTAGGAAGCAAACGGAGAGTCTTCGCGGTGAATTTGAAATAATATTAAGCTCAGGAAGTTTACAGTTTAAACTAAGGAGTTGTTACAGTGTCGGAAATTGTGAACTTTTTTTTTGTTATTTTTAGTGTCGGTCGCCTCACTCTTCGGGGCAGCGCTCGGTCATTATTCTCCGCAAATAGCTGGCCGATACCGTCATGTAAACCAACCTCACGACACCAAATTGAATCATGTGCCATTTTCCATGAGGCTAAAATCCCACTGCGGAACATCCCGTTCAGGCTGAAGGCACCGTGCTGAAGGAGCGTCTGAGCGAGCAGGAAGACAAGTTGAAGAGCACGAAGGAAGACGCCGAGAAGAAGGACCAGCGCATCGACGAGCTCCAGAGGTTACTGGGCGGCATGGAGAAGGAGAGCGCCGCCTTGAGGGAGACCATTCGCGAGCGGGAGGAGGAACTCCTCGAGCTACGGCGCTTCCGAGAGGAGGGCCCCAAAGGAGACCAGAGGTTGGAAATTTTTTGGGGGCCCGGGGCACTTGCACGAACGGTCTCGTGGCCTCTCTGGAATCTTAGAACATATGAAATTGGGACTTTTGGACGACTATTAGTCTTTGGGTGTTGGGAACATATTCTGGGGTGGTTCAAGGGTCATTTGTTGGGGTGGAAAGAAGACCCTGCTTCGAGATTAGTACTTTGAAGGGGTCCAGGAACTTTTGGGGGTGGGTACGGAGGTAAATTTGATGCAAAGGTAACTTGTGCTGTAACTGTAGAAAGTAAATTTGCAGTAAGAGCAAAAATCACCTGTGCCGCCTCACTCACCTTCAGTTTCGTGTGTGGCGGTGTTCAGGGCAGAGCAGTTGGAGAAGGAGGTTGCCATTCTCAAGGAGAAGATCCACCATCTGGACGACATGCTGAAATGCCAGCAGAGGAAAGTCAGACACATGATTGAACAGGTGGGACGAGACGCACGTCGCAACACCCGGAGGGGAGGAAGACATCGTTCGTATTCGCGACAGGGTTTGATCCCCTCGTTTGCTCGCTTTCAGCTTCAGAATTCTCGCATGGTGATCCAGGAGCGCGATCGCGTCATCAAAGAGCTGGAGGAGAAAGTGGCTTTGCTGGAAGCTGAGGTAAGAAGGCCTTTATTCTTCTGCTCAGAGAACAAAAGAAGCAAAAATGTGATAAATGTGAGCTGATGAAGCTCAATTCGACTTTCTGCCAAGTGAGGCGATATGCCAAAGACAAAATGGAACTATTGTCCGTTTTGAGGAAGCTGGCTTTAACTTATCTCGTTATTTGACCTCGTCTGGGTGCAGAACCGAGAGATGCGCGATCAGATGGACCACTTCCTGGGAGGACAGAAGAGCAGTTCTTACCTTTCATCGGACCAGAACCCAAAGATTGTATACAGGTAACAGCCATTTTGTCACATCAAATCTATTTGTAACTCGAGAAAATATTTTCAAAATTCTTAAATGCCATGCGAGTGTTAAAAAAAAAAAAAAAGTTAACCAGCACTCTTATTTACCATAGTAGTCTTTTTTTTTACTTAAAAAAAAAAAAAACAATTCTGTATTGTTTCAACATGTCAGTCAATATATTGTCAACTCCGCAATTGGTTTTACAAAAAAAAAAAAAAAATCAAACAACCAATTATTAAATGACATACACAATTAATTTTTAAAAAAAGTATTGGCTCTCACCTCGGTACACTTTTTAAAATGTATCTTCGTCCTGTTCTTGCCTTGGCAGCAAACCATTCAAGCTGTCCACCTCCTCCAACAAGCCGCTTCCGTTCATAAAGGTCATTGAGATCAAGTCTTGAGTCTCTTGAGAAGCACCAAACGTGTTTTTTTTTGTTTTTTTTTTGTGGACTGAAACCAAACAGCAGCTCCGACGGACCACCTTGCGTTCACTTGGCAAGATCCGAGCCGAGCTTTCACTACTATTTGCCCTCATGAAGGACGCACTGCACTCTCTGTCCTGTACAGTACTTTTTAAATGTTTAACACATGTTCCGTAATACACGTGTGCAAAGTGCTGCAGGCTTTTAAGTAGGCGATTAAGTTTGTTTAAATAACAATCATGTGTAGCGTTAATGTTACAGTCGCTGCAATCTTCTGTCTACTTGTGGAGTATGAAGCTTGACGATAAAGGATATTTTATACTGTTGTCGGAATTTAGAATAACATAGTTTTAACGTGAGCACTTAATGAAACCGTGCAGAAACCGAAGCTGACAAAACTGCATCATAGAAGTGTCTTTTTTTTCACCTTTAAAGCATTTCAGTTTGCTGTCATGATGTAAATGTGTTCTCATGAATGTTCTTTCAATTTTTAATTTACTAAAAGCTGTCTACTTTGTATTTATTTATATTATTAAAAGCTTTCAACTAATTAAAGGTCTTGCTGTTTGGTTTTCCAGAACTTTTTTTTTTTTTAAACAGTTTAAAATAGTTATTTGGGTGGCCTAATAAAATATTTGTGGAATGCTCTCGTCACAATAACCTACGGATAAATAATTATAGAGATAGCTCTTGCAAATACAGTACTAAAAGTTTTTTATATCAATGTTAGTGATTTAAAAAAAAAAAAAAAAAAAAAGAGACGTCCATGTCACATATAAAG
Source organism: Hippocampus comes (assembly GCF_001891065.2). NCBI lineage: Eukaryota > Metazoa > Chordata > Actinopteri > Syngnathiformes > Syngnathidae > Hippocampus > Hippocampus comes. The sequence goes on along the minus strand of NW_017805539.1, from coordinate 27,602 downwards.
CTTGTAGGCGCCCTCTGCTGGCCCTTCTGCACACTACAGGCAATAACTGATAGAAGAAAAGTTCGACCACAAAAACTATTGAGTTCACAGTTTCATTTAGAAAATTACAGAGAAATTACAATCTTAGCATTCAGACGTTCCAGTAGCTTTCTGGGATCAATCTCAATAACAGATGCCCAAAAATCGCATTACATTCAGAAAGAATTCATGCACTGCAAATAAATACAATTGCATTGAAATCATGTCATGAAAATATCATCAAAAATCACCATATGGATTCAGTAAATCATGTTAAGGCTTTAAAAAATAAAATACAGAAATGGAAAAATAAGTGCATGCGTTTCACTAAATGTGATTAGCTCTTATGCTGTCATTATAGTGGTCATATAGGAAAAGTGTTTATTTTTTTTGTTTGTTTTTTTACATAGGTGCAATAAATACTGATTGTCTTATCATTCCCGCATACCATCATGGCTTCAGTTTTGGTCAAGTCAACTCCATGAGTACATCACATAGACCTGATGCTTGCAAGTATCAAGCAAAAGCTGCGAGTGAGAGGGAGGAATTATATGGAGGAGGATTAGGGCCAATTAAAGCAAAAGAGGAAAAAAAAAACCGTACCTGGTTTAAGTTGTAAACTTGTGAAAATTAAGGTGTCCAACCCCCCCACCCCCGAATTTTTTTTTTGATATTTTGGGGATACAGTTTGATATTATCCAGGGGGAAAAGGGCACGATTAACATCATCATGCTACGAAAATAAAGTTGTTCGTGCCAAAACAGCCAAAGTACAGAGTATTTTATTAATGTTTAAACCGATTGTTTAAACCGAATTAATTATTGTTATTAAAGTTAGTTGCTGCCCTATTTGCAAACATAAAAGACTCCTTCGAAAGATCACACCTCATTTTTCTTGAAAAAAAATACAATTTTGAATTGGTTTTCGACACCAAAGTTATGAATGGAACGTAATGACTTTTTTTTTTCTCTTGAAAAATATGAATTCTTTTGGCATTTAAGGGCACATTTTAGTTACATTTAATCAACGTCAGGATGACAAAGGAAAAAGCTTTCCCCTGAAACGAGTCCCTGAACCAAAAAAGTTTGAGAAACCTGCTACAGAAAACGGACAGCTGTTGTAACAAAAAAAAGCCTCTAGGTGGCGCCAACCTTTGCTTCCATTCATTCTTACAATGTGCTGTCGAGTGTGTTGTACTTGTCCTTAAAGTTCTTGAGCTCCAGCAAATTCCTGGTCCTCTTGATGCGCTGCTGTGCCGCCGACGTGAGGTGGGCCCGCGACGATGGGGAGGAGCTTACGGGCTCAGCGGGTGGGGTCAAATCCTTCGCGGCAATCTGGTGGCGCTGGCTTGCCGTGCTGCTGCTATTGCTACCGCTTCTGCTCTGGTTCTTGACACTGAAACCACAAGTGGGAGAAAGCGATCGCTCAGGGCTCATAATTAAAATTCCGCGGTCGGATTAGCGTCGGTGTTTACTCACACACTGGCCAGTTCAGTGAGAGCCTCCTGGTATTTACTGAGTTCTGCTTCACCAAAAGCCTGAGGACATTGTTCATGTGGTATATTAAAACGACTGCTAGAATGCTGAATGAGTGAACAAGCTGGCAAAATGTTTTGTCTGTTGGGTGTGCCTGCGTTTTCCGATGTAACTCAAAGCAGGATACACATTTTAAGAGAAGAAATTAGTACGCACTTGTTATGTTTTAAAAGTAAGTTGAGATGTTTAGGTTCATTGTGTGAGTACGATGAATCCTGCTGCCCCATTGCTCGTTCTAAAGTAAGAAGCGCTGCTATTTTGCGGAACTTTTTTTGTCGAGCTGTCATCCAGTTTTGTCCTTGATGTTGTGCTGATTCTACTTTTGGCCACTAGGTGGCAGCACACGATTGTTTAACACAGTTGCTCTTTTTGCTCTCTCTCAATATATGAAATGTTTTTGAAGTTTTGAGTGTACTTCAAGTAAGTGACATAAAAGCTATAAAAATATGCCTAGGGAATATTCAAATTGCCATTTCTGTTTATTTCTATATCGCGGAGTTCACTTCACTCATTGCGGGGGTGGTTTGGAACGTAACCCCAGTGATCGGAGACGGGTGCTTCACTTCATGCATATTAGGAGAGAGACAAAGAGTCTGACCTTGTCCCCATTGCGTGCTCTATTGTAGCCATCCAGCACCGTGTCAATCAGACCCTTCTGGCCGTCCCGGAAGAGGCAGTGTGAATTTTTTAGTTGCAGAAGCCAAGTTCTGAATCGTTTTCCCGTCACAGCAGTGGAGGATCCGCCCAGCTGTCAAAAAGGGAAATCTGGACAGAAAAAAAAAAAAAGGTTTGCCATCCATTTAAACTAATTCAAATAGTCATCTGCCAGGACATTTTTGTTTTCTTTACAGTACTTGTCTATCCTTTTCAGAAAAACATGAGGAAGCAGAGCCTTGTTTACACAGCCATTGCGGGTTCACATATTCATTTTAGAATTTTTTTTCACTAATCCGCTTATCCTCACAAGGGTTACGGGTGTGCTTTGGAGCCTATCCCAGCTGTCTTTGGGCACCCAAACACCCAGAACTGGTTGTTTGGAAAAAAACTATTTAGTGACCTGTGTGTCTGATGGCGTCCAATGCTCTCATCCTGTACTGGTACTCACAGGTAGCTGCAACACACACACACACACACACACACACACACACACACACACACACACGCACACACACACTTATTTCAAAGAATAGAGATATGTGTGTGTAAGACTGGATTGATAATGCAACCTAAAAGCAAAATTACAATTTTAATGGTCAAAATCTGATTTTCGTCCAGTGTCTATTTCCATGCATACTGCAAGTAACACACATACCAAATGTCGAACATGCAGACACCCAAAGTCTAATCTAAAGTCTAAAAAAAAAAAAAAAAGGATATTTGAAACTTGGTACATTTCTAATGTAGCATGTTTATCACATAGTGTAAATCCAGCCTGAATGTGTAGTACGTGATGAACAAACCAGATTTTAGCCGCTCATCCTCTGGAGACAGCAGACGAGGCTCAAAGTGGATTTTCTGAACTTGGCACAGTTTGGCTTCGATTTCTTGCCTTAGCTCCTTAAACAAAAAACCAAAAACACAATGTAGAAGCAGTACCAAGACGGTCACTTTGTCTTATTGTACTTCGGAAGGGCATGTTACCTTTGGAGCATTGTGACCAATGGGAACGTGGGGTCCCCGCCGAGATTTCATGGCCAGTCGCACAATTTGCCTTTTTACAAAAATGAACAGCAATACAAAGACCTAAAAGAAAAAAAAAAACAAGAATAAAACAATGGCTTCATCCATGGAAGGCTTAATATTGCACCCATCAATTGCCGCAATCAAAAATGAACAGCAATACAAAGACCTAAAAGAAAAGAAAAAAAACAAGAATAAAACAATGGCTTCATCCAGGAAGGCTTAATATTGCACCCATCAACTGCCGCAACAGAAACATGCCACCACTAGATTCTGATGATTACAACATTCACAGTTACAATAATGAGTGTTGTTTTGTATTTTTAGTCCTGGAAAATGGAAATACAGGAAACAAGTTCTGGTGTGTCATACCAAGAAGTGACATTAGCAGCTGTGGAGACTGTTACTGGACAATCATGACTCAGCTATTCTTAAGCAAGGGCTGAATAAATGTCGTTGTACTGAGCCTGACTTACCAGACTACCAAAGGCCATGACGAGCACGACGTTGACGCTCGACAGAGGAGAATCTCTTCGCATTTTACACTTCGACTTTTACTTTCACTCCCCCAAAAAAACAAAAAAAACAAGCGCGACAACAGTTGCAAGGGTGCGTACGCGTCTGCTTACGAGTCGTCTTTCGAGCGCGGAGTACGTCGCTACCGTGCAGCAAAACGACACTTTAAAATGCACTTTTAAAAAGTTATGGCTCGGAGAAATGTAAACGCTGCTTTTGAAGTTACATGTCGCCGTCGAGTTTGTTGACTACCGGGTTGGTCACGTGACGTCTGATGTTTAGTGACGGCTTCTTTCCAGCTGGTTGGGAATTTAACGTAACTTAACGCAAGAAATTAGAACAACAGCGCCATGAACAACACAATTTAAAACAATAAAGTGCTATTATACATGCCCATATCACCCCATTGTATTTGTGTTTTACCAAACCCTTTACTGTAAGGCAGGTCCAAGTGTTATACCTGTCAACCATTTCCCCATACAACAATGGCGCTTTTCTTCTATTGTGTGCTCATCCGTGGAAGGCCATCGAAAATCCATCACTTGGGGACACTGAGTGCTTTCTTGTGTCAAGAACAAGGGTGGGTGTCAGTGTTGCAGTCAAACTGACAGACTTTTTGTATAAGACATCAAATGCCTCTTGGCCATTGATTGATTTCAGGGTCTTGGGACATGGCCTGCAATGAGATCAATGCTGCCTGACTTTTGACACTCGTCAGTCTCTCTACAAAGGTGACATGAAAACCAGTCTGTCTGTGCCAGGCTGCCCATGCAAAGAATAATATGTCGACCGTCCAAGAAACAGCGTAAGTGGAACTGCATTTCTCATGTCTCGACATATTTATGTTTTCATTTAATTGAGTTGGAGGATTCATTGTATCGGGAAATATTTCCCATCAGTGTTTTTTTTTTCTACACATATTTACCGTAACTATGACTTTACTCCTGCATCACCGTAGTCATACGGCCATTTTGACTTGCATACGTAGCCGCCGTAGGAACGGAACTACATCATAAAACAGTGACCTGGCTGTAATCAATAATATGATGCCTACACCTATCGCAGAATGTGACACCAAATTCAGGTTGGATCCTTGAAATTCTGACTCGGTCATAATTGCTGGCCTCAGGTCACTTTGGCATTCGTGACTTGGCACGGTGTTATGCTACGACGTTACGAACGGTGTGCAGTTTATTGCCTAAATGCGTGTTTCATTCAAAACATTTACTGTAACTATGGCCTCATTTCTGTGTTCGCATAAGGTTAGTGACGATGGCGCGTTCTAATTTCGGTACAAATTTGAGATACATTGCTGCCGTAAGAACAAGCTCACTCGCCCAGTTTAAGATTTACATGTAACCAAAAAAAAAAAAAAAAAAACGTCAACATCCTCTATAAGCCTTTCTAGCCACCGTACCATTAGAAGCTTCTAGTAGAAACTGAAATGACCACCATGTGGTCCCAAAGCCTCAACCAAACTCAACCCAAAACCTCAACCAAGCATTTTTGACTGGCACCAATGTTCAAGTTGGAAAGACAGTATACCTGGTGCCATGTCTTTGACGTCTACATTCTAACACTCATTTGTGTCACAAAAATGACACTTAAACTTAGTTCAAAGGATCCACATGATCAGTCATGAGTGGCGCTGTCAACAGAGGAGCGATGGACAGCTACAAGCGCTCAGTGACGTGAGCGTTAAATATAACTATCGCTCCATTCCAAATTACTGGGAAGTGGGGGAAAAAAAATCCAGTTCTGACCTCAAAGTTTTCTCGTTAAAAATAAACTTAAAAACCCGCTGACGACTTCGACAAACATGTCACACGCTGACAACAACCTCATGATTTAGTTTGGCAGCCTCCTACGCTTTTTTGGCATAGATTTGTTCAAATGACTTCATGCAGTGCGACTGGAGCAACTTTACAGCACCGATTTGTGGTTATATTTCATAAAACCAATAAATGCAGATGAATATATATTTTTAGATTCTATTTTATTACCATTGTCGATGTCCTATTTCTTTATCGCGGTGAAGTCACGGCACATTGATTTTCGCCAACTCCACTGGTAGAAACTTCCATTGCAGGTTTCCAAGTAGGAGGTCGGAAATGTCCAAAATAACCTTCCGGTTTATACATTTTAAAAAAATATATGGTTGAAGTGAAAGTGCACTCGACTTTGCGTGCTTCTTGGTGATAGAAGACAAATGATCATCAAACGCATTAAAATTACTTGACACAACAACAACAACGTGTCATCGGTTAAGGGAAGTTGAGCGACATCCACACACACCGCTCTTTGGCAACTCCGTAATATGTCAGTGGCATTGAAACAGGAGTTTAAAGAGATTATCCTGCTAACGTTTCAAAAGAAGAATTAATGGAGGAATTGATTGTCGGTTTTACCAATTGTCTATCACGGAAATTCCTATTCTGTCACTATAATGACTATTGTCACCAGAGATGCCATTTAGTGGTATGCAAAAGTGCTGAATAGGCCTATAAAAGGCTTAGCCCTCACAACAATGCTCCTTATTACACAACCTGCATCTGATAATTTCCCCGTCAAGCTAACATTACAGAATGTATAGGCATACGTGCTCATGCTTTGTTGTGCACGTCAACCGAGAAGTGTACTTTTACATGCAGTTATCCCAGCTGGTATTTCTGCTGTCTACTTGAGCCCATTGTGTTGTCTGTTCCCAATTAAAGTACCTCTGTCATTATGTATTTGGATCCCCGCCAGCCTGCACGATCGGACTCTGGTTAGCCTGAGGTACGTAGAAATTGAATGAGTCTTAATTCATGGTGAGATTGGCGCAATCAAGCGAGCTGAGGCGTGTTTCCCATGATGTCACACCCAGCATGCTTGGAGATGGATGAAAATGTGTGTGCGTGTGTGTGTGTGTGTTTGTGTGTGCTCACTGGGCTGTTTAAAGAGCTACACATTAAGCTTACACCAGGAATGTGAGCCTATGAGATGAGGAAAAGAGTGAGAAAACAACAACTGAAGTGGGAGGAGAGAGAGAGAGAGAGAGAGAGAGAAAGGAACAAAGAAAGAGAGAGAGAGAGAGAGAGAGAGGACAAGAAGACAGACCAGTGTGGCCGGTTTGCGTCACTGTAGACATCCCAGTGTGCAATGCTAACAGGCAGACTGACTGAGTGAGAGAAAGATAGACGAGGAGCTGATATCATCGCCTTCCCTGTAAAGCCTCGTCCGACTTACAGGAGTTGACTTGCGACGAAGGTAAGGCGCATATTTGAATCCCTGGATGGAAGAACACATTTGAATGAGCAGGTGTGTGTGCGTGTGTATGTAGTCGTCCGAGTTGATGTGTACATTTGAGCTTTTTCTCTTATTTCCATGGTCAGTTGCTGTGAGTTTGAATTAGAGCGAGCCACGTTGCCCAGGTTACCCAGATGGGCGGCTCATGATCAAGCAAAACAGGTGTATCTGTAAGATGACACTCGCTTGCATTTGAAAGCTCCACCGGGGAGACTTATGCATATACATTTACGACTTCTTACAAAAATAGTATTTATCGAATAAGTACGATTATTAACCAAAACCATTTGTTCAAGTGCTATCTCGGTTTGCCGACAGTCAAAGCTGGTGCCACTGCTTTCCTTGTCCATCTCTGTTTTGCTCATTATGGACTGTACGTAAATAAATACATGTGTCGTTATCCACTTGATCTGATTATTTCTTCCCACCGCCAAGGTTTCGGTGAGTTGTTGACTACCTCTAGGTGTGTAAGAATATGCGCTGCACACAGACTGATTGTGTCCCATTTCGACATTGTTGTGCCTCACTGGATTGCAGCGGAGTGAGTTTTTCCAGTTTTTGTGTGCAGGTTGAGCTGACAGTTACAGTATGAGCAATGCATGTTGCTAGTGTAAACAGCTGTTATCATGTAAGACGGCGCATTGTACAGCCTTGCATGAATGGACTCATTTAAGTGGTGTTTTTTGTTGTTGTTGTTTTGTTTTGTTTTTTTTCCCCCCGCATGATTTGAAAGCTAATCTTGGGCCTTTATTTAATCGAGTTGTCTCAGCATTCCTTGTCTCTCTCCACCCATTGGCCATTCTGTGCAAAGTTGTGTTCCTTATCCTCAACCGCTCTGTGATTTAAGTTTGACCATTGTTAGAAGCCACAGCTGCCACATATCCACATATCGCAACATTCCATTTCGATTTTTTTCATTTTTTTTCTTTCTTTTTTTATTTTTTATGCTTGGCAGGCTTCAGGAGCTCGTAGTTCAAGCCCTGCTGGGGAACTAAAGGCTTCCATGGACAGAACGACATAGAAATGACTACAACCAGACAGCCGACCATAGCATATAGGAAATGAACAACGTTTAATTCATAGCAGCCTGCATGAATATAGTGTAGGTGGAACAAAATGAACTCAAGCTGCTCAAGCTGCTTGCAAAGAAAAGTCTAAATAAATCCAGTCCAGTCATCAATTCTCTTTTTCGGGATTTGACTTTTGTCAGGTAGTCATTAACTTTGTTTATGTTCTGACAATGGATGTGTTCTTGCTGCATGCTCCAGTGACTGAGTATACCAATCAGAGGTCTTTGGCATGCTTAACTGTCAGATCGGCCAACTCGCTCTCTGGCAGCCTCCCTCGCAGGCCAGGTGTTAGGAAGGACCGAGCTTCATCCGCAGCGGTGGTGTCCAGAGATGTGGAAGTTAAAGAACGAGAGACAAAAACTGGATTCAATTGTTCAAGCAAGCGGGCCAGATCAATCGATGGTCAAGATTTCAGGGCAAGAGCCATGTCAGGCTATCAAGCATGGACAGTGAGTTGCAAAGGTTGGAATGAAAACAAGGTCTTATCGGGTAGCACAATCTCTTCCAATCGGACTCAAAATGAGAAAATAGACAAGAAACCCACAGACTTTGGCATCAACAGAGGTCGAAACCCTAACCCTGCATTTGAGAATCGGAATGGGACTGGAGGAGAATGGAGGCAGAATTTGCCAAGTAGAAGTAGGAGTGTCGACTGGAAGTCAGGGGCAAGCAGCCCTGATCGAGAAACACGGCGATCCAACATAGCTGCATTGCTTTGTGACGAAAACAAAGAGAGTGGGAGGGATACTGAAGGCCTGAGAGCCAGCTCCACGTCTTCGTTTCAGACGTACAACTCTGCGGGTGTTTCTTCAACTAGTCAGAACAATCCAAAGACTTCAAGACTAAAGTCGGCCCCGGAAGTCATCAGTGACACCATAGAGACTGGTTCTTTTGGGACTAAAAGAGGCCAGAGTATATTGGAGCGTATCGAGAAGCTTTTTGGCCCATCTAGAACTGAGGACTTCAGCAAAGTTAGGGATTTCTCTTCCCTAGAAAGAAACTGGAGTTATGGAAGGGGTGGAGCTAAAGTGCGCCATCGCTCAGTCATCAGCAGTTTGCCAAGCTCATGTGACGGAGAGACAGGAGATTTCACCAGTACACTTCTCGACACCAAGACTGGGGGCTCCGTTACTTCACCATGTCCGAGGACCAGGGCAAGATTACCAGAGGGACAATGGGAAGAACGGATCTATGGGAGGTATTCTGACCATGGTGGAGTTAGCGCAGTTATCGGGTCTATTGAGACAATGTCTCTGGACCGAGCAAGGAGCAGGAACACCAGAGCTCGTCAGATTAGATCGGACAGGGCTGCCGGCTCAAAGGCTTTATCACAGAAGACATCTTTTTCGGGACTGTCTGAGACTAACCGGATAATTGGGACGCAGTGGGAAAAATATATGCTGGATAAGGGAAAGACCGCAGCAGAGCTTGAATTAAAGGTTTATGAAGATGTGTTTGAGCCCAATCTGAACATCAACGGGGTAGGGTGGAGGGTTCACCCTAATACGTATTCCCCCTCGGTCAGTGTCAGAAACAAGATCAATCAGTTTGAGGCTCTGACACAGAAAACCCAAGCTTTTGCAAAGGGCCAGAACATGATGGCCCGAAGGGCTTTTTCTGTGCCCACAAGACTCAACACTGCCCATGATGGCTTGAAGAGTGAGTCAGAGAAAACAAGCGGTATTCTAGGTGACAAGTCTATGGGCCTGAGAGGGTTGGGGGAGACGGATAGACAAGCTGAGGCGAAAGTAGGTCAACTGAAAAGTCAGCCACAAAGGTCTTTGTCTGTGGACGAGATCGGACAAAGGTCCGCGGGTGATTTGACAAAGATGGAAGGGGCAAATATGGATCGTGTTTACAAATACACAGATGTCGGTAACTATTCTAGGTTCAAGCATACAGTAGGATCACCCCTCAAAGAAGTTCGTCACTTGTACATAGACGAACCAGACTCTTGTATAGTCTCAAGGGATAAGGACCGGAGAACTAACAATACCGAGTCATCCATATTGCTGAGCTCAAGTGACCCTGAGCCACGCCCGTATGCCGAGCTGTCTGGGATTAAGAAAGCAAAATCTCCCGTGATCATTTTAGCAGTTACTGATGATGACAAGACTCCAACTAACTCTCCGAACCACTCACCCTCAACCTCTCCTATCCCACCGCCAAACAATGGCCCTCAGCTTCCAATGACTGAAAACACAAAAGCAACCAAAAACCCCGAACGAGAACTTCCAACCCCCGTGCAACCCCTTTGCGCCTCTTCCCACAGCAAGTTCTTTCCCGATATCACTGACAGTGATTCGAAAGGGAAGAAAAACGTGTTGGACTTGGATTCTTGGGTTGCTGGCTTTAAGGCCTGGAAGCAGGATGAAGCTTTCGACAAAGATGATGACGACGACGACGACACAGAGAAGGATGACGATTCTTACTCTGATTCAGACTCTGGGGAGTCCTCAGTTACCATCACCAGCAACATGAGCCTGTCAGATCGCAGGAGCTTCTCTCTCAGGTACGTACAGAAAAAAAATAAGAATCAAATCAGTCATCATCATTTCCTTACTCGACAACCCTCGCCCCTGCAGCCTGGCGGAATTGTGTCACTTCACTGGAGCTGACTCAGAGTCAGAAAACGACATCGACGAGATCCCGGCGATGGGCAGGAGGTCGGCTTCACTGAGCTCCGAAGTGTCTGCGCTGTCATATGTGTCTGTGCTGCCCAGCGAGGAGCTTGACAAGCTGCTGGAGGATGTCAGGAGTCTGGGCGACAGCAATCTGCAGGTGCTCAGAATGTAGACATTTCATATTTCGACTAGCCTGTTGACACGACTCATCCCGTCCAGGGTCATACAACTGGGGAGCCTTTCCCAACTGGCTTGACTGACGGGTACCACTGTAAATGATCCCCTGTCAATCACAACGCTGATTTAAATTCCTTCCCAAGTGCAATTAGCGTGGAAAGATAGCTGTGTGATGATTCTGTAATGCCTGGAGTGGAAGGTGAAGGGTAACTCATTGCAGAGGCACCTGGCAAAGTGTCGTGGCCCCTGGTAGCACGGCCGGAGCTCCAGCAAAGGTGGGCAGGCAAAACTTAAAGGAGGCCCAGCATTCCTGCATAAAATGGTCACGTGGTACAAGATGAGATGCTAAATTGTCACCATACTTGACCGTGATTGTCCACCACTTTGGCTCACACAACCAGTCCAATCCCGTTTCTTGGCACTTTGTATTCACCAGAAATCAAGATTGCTCATCTAATGTTTATTCTTAACACTATCAAGACTGCTGATCAAACTTCTATTTCTAACGCAGGATGATGTGCATGTGGTTGTCCTCCACAAAGAGGTGGCGGTCGGCCTGGGCTTCAGTATCGCAGGAGGCGTTGACCAGAACAAACCAGTCAGTGTGAGTAAAATACCTTTTATAAAAAAAATATATATATATTGTCTCTTGATTGTGTCTGGACGTTTTTTTTTTGACATGTGGTTCTTCACAGGTCCACAAGGTGTTTCCCACCGGTGTGGCAGCACAAGAAGGCTCCATCAGAGAAGGCGACCAGGTCTTATCCATCAACGGCACTGCCCTGGGGAGCCACACTCACTGGGAAGCTCTGAGGGTCTTGAGACGTGCCAAGACTCGAGAGATGGGAGTGGTGGTACTGAGAAGGGGCGACGTTAGGAGCATCTCGAAAGGGGACGAGGGTCAGACTGAGGAACCAATGCCGACTCAGACTTCAGAGACTGGTTAAATTCATTATACAGTGGATATAAAGTCTACACATCCCTGTTTGGATGCCAGGTTTTGTGATACAAATGAAACGAAGATAAATCATTTCCAAACTTTTTCCACCACTGATGTCACTTTATTTAATGTTAATGTTGAGAAAAAAAAAAATCTCTATTTTTGAGTAGGGAAGTAAAAATGTACAAAAGCGATAATGTGGTCGCACAGGCTCCTATAACTGGAGATGTTTCAAATTCCTGTTAAATGGGATTTAGCACACACCTGCTGCCCTTTAAAGTGCCTTTGATTAACCCCAAATAAAGTTCAGATGTTCTGGTATGCTTTTTCTGACGTTTTTCTAGTCTCATCTTACAGCAGTCTGCAGAGCGGTTCCACAGCATCAGAGGGGTCTCATTGCATCTCATGGCTCGGCGGCATGGCTCGGTGACAAAGTGGTCGTCTCCCAACCCAGAGGTTGTGGGTTTGATCCTTTGTGACCATGTCGAAGTGTCCTTGAGCAAAATATTGGAGCACCAGTTGCTTCTGATGCTGTGTCAAAACTTGAAGTCAGCGTGAAGCGCTTTGAATGCCTTATTGGTGGCGTGATATAAGTGAAAACTCCAAAGGTATTGGGAGAAATAATTTACCAGGCATTAAAGACCATAGAACACAGTGAAGATGGTCATCATCACGTAGAAAATATGACACAGGACGTGACAGTTAACCAAGAACTGGACTATCTCCAAAACTGTTGCAGAGATGAGAAGGAAACTGGTCAGGGAGGACGCCATGCGGCCGAAAGCAACACTGAAGATCCCGCAGGAATTTGGGGCAAGTACTGGGTGATTAGAACATGTGACAACAATCTTCTTTCTTCTTTATACGTCTGGGCTATGGGGTTGACTGGCAAGATGATCTTACATGCTTCCCTTATCTTTAAAAGGCAAAACATCTGGGCCTGGCTACATTTTGCACTTCTGGATCAGCCAAGCGCATGTAGGAAATGTGTTCTGATTCGATGACATTAAGGTTGTACTTCCTTTTAGAGGTCTGTTGGGCACAGTTTTGTCTTAACACTAATCAGCGAAAGAACACTAGACCTACAGTGAAGCTCCGTGTGCTCTGGAGCTATTTTTCTTCAGCTGGACTAATGAACAGTTCCAAATACCAATCAGTGTTAGCATAAAGGCTTGTGCTAAGCAAACAACTTATTTTGGGGGTTAATCAGAGGCACTTTAAATGGTGGCAGGTGTGTGTTGGCTCTCATTTAACAACTTGAATGCCGGTGGTTCATTTTTATTTGGTTTGCGAGATTTTATTTTTCCTGTTGTTCCGGCTGTAGGTCACATTAATGGTGCTGAAAGGTTTGAAAGCATTTATGATTTTACAAAAACTGGGAATTTCAACAGGCTTTTGGAGACTTTTCGTATCCAATGCACATGTTTGAATCTGAAGCAAGATCGCTGTTGTGTATTTAGCTATTTGATTTTGTCAGGTCAGTGTATACGTGTGCATCTGGAGAAGAAAAGTAGAGATCTGGGATTCAGTCTGGAGGGAGGCTTCGGTCTCGGGGACAAACCACTCACCATAAAGAAGATCTTCCAAGGTACCTTGACTAAAACCTCAAATGTAGGTATATTATATAGTTCATTTCATTGACCTTTTCTTCTCCACAGGTGGCCCAGTGGACAAGATTAGTCCCGGTGACGAGGTGATGGAGATCGAAGGCGTGAGCATGGTGGGGATGAGGCGTCTGGAAGCCTGGGCTTTGATCCGAGGACTTCCCTCCGGACCCGTGGATGTGGTAATACATCGGCCCCATAAAACCTCCGAGCCAAAGGGATTACAAAAGCAAATCTAATATGGACTACTTGATGAACTGTTCTGGGACAATGCCATTTGTAACCCAATTTCCACCACAATAATCCTGACATTTCTCAAAGCCTGAACAAAAGAGGCACACCTGTTTATGAAGGTGCGAAATTTACTTCCATTTTTGAAGGTGTTTAACATGCATCTACCTCAAGGCCACATGGCACGTGTATGTGAAGGATTGTAGGATAAACTGTGAACCGATGCTAACAGCATTTATAGTTTTTATTGTTTTTTTTTTTTAATAAAGCTTCACTCAAATGGATGCGTTTTCTTTGTATAGCCTGCAGATGGCGGTAGAGTGGCGCATGATGTCGTTTGCTTTAGTACTATTGTCATTTTGATAAAATAAGTACAGTATAATGTAACTTAGATAGATGAACTACATGACGTCACAAAAAAAAAAAAAATAAAAGTTACATTTCAAATTTTTCCAAGTATGTTAGCAAACAAGCACTGCACACAACACACAATGTGATAAGAGAAGACAATCACTCGATCAATCAACAATACACAATGTTCAGGAAAAATGAGGTCATTAAAAATAAGCGAAATTCTTGATTCGCTCGGTATTTTATCAGGAGCTTTTCTTTTTGCTTCAGTTTTTTTGTCAGATGTATCAGCAACAGCATGCTCCACGCAGTGATTCAAGACCTTGCACAATTCTTTTAGAGTCCAGAGTGCAGTGAGATTCGCCATCATGACAGTCACGGCGCCAGTAATAAGATAATTAAAACCAAATGAATAAATCTTTCATTCGTCATGACCCAGATTAGATGGATTTAGACATTTACTGTGTATTGTTTTGTTCTCTCTAGCTTGAGCTCAGAGTTCAACAGAACTGGTCAAATGGTCTATTTTCACTGCCACCTACTTTGTTTTGTTTGTTTGTCCGCACAATTCCACACAAAATAAACACAACCAATTTCCACGAAACCCTGTGGAGAGCTTTGCCCTTTCTGCCAAATTTTTATTTATTGGCCTGAATGACCACATTCAGGAATAGGCAGCATCCAGAAGGGTGTATTATGTTTTTATTTATATTATTATGAGTAGTAAGCAGCAGTAGTAGGAATTAAGAACAATACTACTCATTATCATAATTGTTAAAATTGTCAAATTATTGAAAGGTTTGTACATTTCTGACATTTTTTATACTTTATTCATTTGGTTAATTCTTCTATTTATTATGAATAGTAGTAACAGTGCAGTATTTCTCATTATTTCAGTTTAAGATTTCTAAATTAATGCAATAAAAAGTCATGGTATTTTTTTTTCTTTTACCCTATGTACTATGTTGGGCTTTCTGCCAAATTTTTATTTATTGGCCTGAATGACAACATTCAGGAATAGGCAGCATCCAGAAGGGTGGATTATGTTTTTATTTGTATTATTATGAGTAGTAAGCAGCAGTAGTAGGCAATATATATATATATATGTGTGTGTGTGTGTGTATGAAAACAGTCCTTAAAGAATGAATGCAGAATATTGAATTTGAATTGTTAAATACAACTGAACTGTACTTGGGCAGTTATTCTTTCATGTACCACTAGAGGGAGACTGATACAACTACCACAGTTTGAGAGTCACTGTTCTATACGATTAGTAATGTTGTTTTAAGAAGTCATCACTATCATCATAATGGATATAAAGTCATTATCATAATTGTTAAAATTGTCAAATTATTGATAGGTTTGTACATTTCTGACGTTTTTTACACTTTATTTGTTCGGTCAATTCTTCTATTTATTATGAATAGTAGTAACAGTGCAGTATTTCTCATTACTTCTGTTTAAGACTTCTAAATTAATGCAATAAAAAGTCATGGCATATTTTTTCCTTTACCCTATGTATTATGTTGGCCGGGTCTCTCTCTCTCTCTTTCGCTCTCTCTCTCTGTGTATGTGTGTGTGTATATATATATATATACACACACACACATACACACACTCCTTTCTCCATGTTGATGCCGTCAGCAACCAATGGTGCGAATGTGTGCGCTGTGACGAGCTGGTAAATGATTGTTAATGTCGGGGCAGCTGGGCTGAAAAAGGGAGGAAGAGGCCAGTTGGACAAGGAGATGCTGCTTATGGAAGCAGCGCCTGCTGACGTCCAAGCACCTTGCGGTCATGTTGAAGCGACGTGTCTTCCGGGTGAGGAATGCTCTGTTGAGAGAGTGCATGGCCGAGTTCTTGGGCACTTTTGTCTTGGTGGTGAGTAACATGCTGATCAGCTCATTTGGATTTAAAATCAACTGTCAAAGCTGCTATGATACTCAGAAAGGTGTTGTACCCATGACAGTAATAAATCGAGTCTATATGTAGTGTATATTATTGTACTCTATCAGTATGAGCCAAGCATTGTGATGACAGCAATCAAATTCGATAATTAGTAAGTCCTTTGAGGCAACGTGATGTCATTATTTCCACAAAATTGCTTTATGACTATGATATGGCTGTCATCGTCTTATAAATAATTTGGAGTGTATAATAATGATAATATATTGATACTTTTTTGCGACAATATTTCTCTATCTACTGGAAGTGAGAACCAGTCACTAGAAAAACCATTGCATTTTAGCATGACTACTAATTTTTAAAATCTCTAAATAACACAATTCTTCGTGTTACAGGGGGAAAAAAAGTTGAAAATTACATCAAAACTCTTCATGTGTCAATGTGACCCCGCTGCATGTTTGGTTTTTTTTTTCTTCCGCTTGACCGGACCGGTGTAGAATTTAGTATCATCTAGTGGTGAACTAATAGAATGCAACGACTCGAGATCGAAACGCGTGCAATTTGAAGCTCGCGCACGACAGTGCCTCAGATATCACATAGTTCGTAAACAACCACCCGTTTATTTCAGCAGAGGTACAATCAATATGTTATCCCTAACGACTTTTATAATTCTTTGAAATAGATAGAGTAAATGCATCGCATGATATGACACGTTTTATTTTTAATGTTGAGGAACTACGTTCATTAAGTTTGTCTTCTTCGGCCATCCGTAGCATAAAGACGGTGGCGAAACATGGCGGCTTCCTGATAATTATAACAAGCGATTACGTAGTTGACCTGCAGCTGCATTAAAATCAATACATTACACACTCCCTTTGAAGAAATAATAAAATATTGGACCTGTGCTCTGTGAAATTATAGCATGACCTTGAGAGGCCCTCTAAAAGACAGCGGATTAATGTCATTTGATCTGATGAATTAATCTATTTTGGTCAGTTACATTGCGAGACGAATAAAGGTTTTCTTATCTTATCTCTTTTGGTCAGTTTGACTGAGCAACAGATTTTTGTCTGCATTGTTTAAGGACAGAGATTCATCTAGTATTTTTTATTTTTATTTTTTGTCTGTGCCACCAAGCTTTTCGGCTGCTCCGCGGCAGCGCAGGTGAAGACCAGCAGGGAGACCAAAGGCCAGTTTTTGTCCATCAACATGTCCTTCTCAGTGGGCGTAATGTCGGCCATGTATCTCACCAAAGGCATCACAGGTGCTGTTCAAACTTTAGACCTTTTCTTATACTAATATTTAAACTATACGGCATCACCCAGGTGAGTGTAAGGCCCAGCATTAAAAACTTGAATGTGACATCATCCTCTCTTTCTCCCACTGTCACTTGTCGCTTCTGCAGGGGCCCATCTGAATCCGGCCGTAACGCTCAGTTTCTGTGTGTTGGGCCAGGTGCCATGGAAGAGGATGCTGCCCTATTGGCTCTTCCAAGTTCTGGGAGCATATGTTGCATCAGCGCTTGTCTACATGGTCTACTTCGGTCTGTCTTTTGGCTCTCGTACTATTTTTGGGGAGTTTTGGATCTTGGACTCGCTGTAATGCGTTAGTTTGAATGAAGTTGCAAAACAAAGTACAGGTATGAGTAAAACTATTCCAGAATAATTCAAACTGATGAATGTCGTGATATTTCTACTCCAAGGCATACTCCAAGCAACAAAATGCAGCAATTGTAAGATGAGATAAAGCTTCAGTCGCACAACAGTGGGAACGTTCACATGTTACGCAACAGCAAAGAGCAAAGTGTTAACGCCTGATTGTCAGGATAATAAAATAACAAGTTATCTTTTAAAAAGCCAGGATAAAGGTAAAATCTACATTTACTGTACATCTACATTTGGAATATGGGAGGGTTTGTTTGCACAGAATGGTAAAAATGACAGCTCAGCTTGTGATCGTCACATGGCTCAAACTCAGAAAACAGGTGAGCCATGATCAGTTGTTACCTGAGCCCGGAACAACCGTGATGTGATGTAATTTTCAACTGACAACACTTGGCAAAAAAAAAAAAAAAAAAAAACTGGTGGATTTTGCTGTTTAGTTAACCCTTTCAGAGACAGCGGTTACTTCAGTGGACAGCTTATCATGTTATCAGATTACAGGGTGCATGAATGCGTTAATATTCCACAAATACAATATTACCGTAATCACAAGATTACGGGGCCACAGGGAACACATGATTGTAAAGATTTTTTTTAGACTTAACTTTGCTTGAGTCATTAAATTAAAATAATTAAATACATGTTTTGTTTGAAAAATCAACATGAAGTATGGCAAATATTCAATACATTTATGAAAAAATTGCAAATGTATCAAATTTAAGATACCTTACCGTATATATTTTAATAAATTTAAAAATTATAATTATTTTAGGTATATAAATAAATGTTACATAATACGTTTTTAATTAGGCTGAACTATTTCATAAGAACAAATATAAAATACTATTGATTTTTAATTTAATTATTTAAAACAGCTTTTATCCATTAAATATGGTTTCTTTAAAAATTGATGTTTGATAGCAAATTAACATAAAACACAAAAAAAAGAAACATCAAAACAGGGTTTTAATATTTTAGAAATGTTTTGGTGTTTGATGTAAATATAGCCCTAAAATACTACAAATATGTAAACTAATTATTACAGCAAAAATATTTGATCAAATGATATATTTATATCAATAAACGATTACGGTATTTTGCCTTTTACAAATGCGAATGTTTTATTTTCCCGTTTCAACCAAAGCAAATCTATTTGGATTTATGTCTTAGATGCAATCATGGAGTTTAGTGGCGGAATACTGACTGTGTATGGACCAAATGAAACGGCGTCCATATTTGCCACATATCCCTCCGAGTACGTCACCTTGGGCACAAGTTTCCTCGACCAAGTCAGTTTATCGCAATACTTTTCTACTGTATATTTATCGTTAGTCTCATAATGTGGCTGATGTTTGTCATCATCAGGTGGTGGGCACCGGCATGCTCATGTTATGCATCCTAAGTCTGGACGAGAAGAGGAACACCCCGGCTCCTCACGAGCTGATCCCCGTTATCGTGGCGGTCGTCGTGCTGGGCATCTCCATGTCCATGTCGGGCAACTGCGGGGCGGCCATAAACCCTGCCCGTGATCTAGGACCTCGACTTCTTACACTGACTGCAGGGTGGGGCTCGGAGGTCTTCACGTAAGTACAACCCAACGAGATTGGGAAAGATCACGGCCGCTGTCAGGGGTCAGCCACATTGTGTGTTTATGATTGCGGTTGTTGCGGTGTTCATGGTTCAAGGTCTGCTTGAGTGCAGCCTGATTGTTCAAATGCGATTTGGAAAAACGTGCAATTGTCCGCGTGTTAGAAAATAGTGAAAGAAGATGTGAAAGGTGATCACGCGACAACTTTTATCAGGATCAAAGTAGCAAGCATCATCCGATTACCATGGGTTGTTTGTGTCAACTGCAAACATAACCAACTAGCCACCCTCGTGTCGTGAGTGTTATTCGCATTGCAGATGGAAAGCTGTTGTGTAGTTGTACTTAATGAAGTGGCCAGTGAGTGTCTAAGAATTGACTACTATTGACCAATCTAACCACTGATAGCAGGAGTGGTCTGCTCTTTTGGAAGAAACATGCTCCAGATCGCACCGATGCTATTTGTTAGCCGGTCTAACATTTTGTCAGCATGAAGCGAAAGGGACATTCCAAAGGCAGGGTGTATAAAATACGAATAGGTGAATAGGGAATAGTTAAGGGTTCACTGTACCTCTCTGACAGTGCCAATCAACAAAAAGTGAATGTCATCTTTGTAAATGATTCCGCGGTTCATGATCATGAATACAATATCTGAATTGTATCTGATCATACTAGTAATTGTAATGTTTGCTGTGCAGGTGTTACAACTACTGGTTCTGGGTGCCTCTGGTGGCCCCCCTTGTCGGGGGTGTTTCAGGTTCTTTAATCTATTTAATCTTCATCCACTGGCACCTGCCCGACTCGGTTCCCCCCAAAGAGACGGACACGTCCTCCAACGCCAGCGACGTCATTAAACAGGCCGCAAACACGCCGCTGATGGGGATTGAGTTAAAGACGGCGTCATTCTGAGACGGTCATGGAAAAGTCTTAACAGACATTCTTGTATGTTGTCAATAAGTTAGGAGGACTTCTTTTTTGTCTATATTTCATGCATCAATGAAGTGGGCTTCAGCTTTGTAGAAACAGTGAAGGAATCTTGTGTCATAACGCTGTTGATATTTTTTTTCAGATTAATTTGAATTTAAATAGTTGTTGTATTTATTTGTTTGTATCTGTTTTTCTGAGCTGGACAATATTAAAATATTTTTTTTGTTTTTCTGAAAGCTTTGAAATTGACATTTATTAATTCAAGTTAGATTGTAATTAATCTTGTATGAATAATAGGTTTGAAAAAATAGAGTATATCAAATTATTAATTTGATTATTCTAAAATCTTTAGCAAATTGTAAAATTACATTTATTAAAGGATTTTTAAAAAATGGAATTAGATTTGTCTAATAATATTTAATCAAATGTATTTTATTGAATAACACTTTAAATTATACGTTTTATGAAATATTTTAATTCTAGATTTGTTTTGAAATTGTATCATTAATAATGTCGCTGATGGTGTTGTGGTACACACGCCGGACTTGTGTGCGGGCGGTGTGGGATCGGTTCCCACTCAGTGACGGTGTGAATGTGGGTGTGAATGGTCATTTGTCTCTACATGTGCCCTGCGACTGACTGGCGACCAGTTCAGGGTGTAGCCTGCCTTTCACCCAAGGTCAGCTGAGATAGGCTCCAGCAACTCCCAGTGATCCTGTTCAGGATAAGAGGTGTCGAAAATGGATGGATGGGTGGATAATAATGTTGAAAAGTTCTCTGGGAACCTTCCATCGGGTACTTTTAGCTATATTAAATTAACTCCCAGAAGACCGCGTATTCTCATTTAATGAATCTGTCCAAAAGGGTTCCTATTGTTTATCCTCGCTTGGCCTGCAACCCACAAGGAGGCCTGGGGGACTGACGAGCCCGTGTGACCCTTTGCGAGTTGGAACATTGAATTCAGTTATTCTTTCACGAACCACTAGGGGGAGTCTGCATCATACAACCTTCAGAGGACACCAGATTGACGCATTAAAATAATACTCAGGGGTGTGTACCACAACAAAATTTTCCCACCCCGCCCCCCTCCATATCTTTCAAACCAAAGTTATATCACTGTATCACTTCCATTATGCTGATGGAACAATAGAGGGCGCCACTTAATAGGACATTTCAGGTGGAAAGTGCATTTAAAAAAAAAAAAAAACTCAAATCATGTGTAAATAAACATGTACGAAGACTAAACAACAAGGAAAAGGAAGTTTAGATAAACTAAAGTGAAGCAGAGCAACATCACGGATGACTTTTCTCAAACAAGTAGGAAAATGGAAAAGGATGCAGCTTCTCCTCCCCCCCTCCCATTCTCCATTATCCTCATCCGGCATCAACTACCACCAACCTCCTTGGTGACCTCAGACAGAGTGAGGAAACGCGCGGATGCCTCCACTGGAAACATTTCACTGTTGCCAACTTTGAGGAGGTAC
This sequence comes from Hippocampus comes, assembly GCF_001891065.2. Taxonomy (NCBI): domain Eukaryota; kingdom Metazoa; phylum Chordata; class Actinopteri; order Syngnathiformes; family Syngnathidae; genus Hippocampus; species Hippocampus comes. The sequence continues at coordinate 6,006 of NW_017805539.1, read as the reverse complement.
GTTTGATTCAGTCAGTCACGTTTTCCCATTCATCCTTGTTCTACTTTTTTTATGTTGTTGCTGGACTCAGGACTCAGCACCACTGTGTGTGTTTGTGCGCGTGTGTCCATTATTGCTGCTGCATGATTTTCTTGATAGTAATACCAATTAATAATTTGTTGGGTTTGTTTTAATAACCATCATTTTTTTTCACTTTCATACAAAAGACGTTATCCGGTTGGAATTGACACAAGACTGTGACACATCAATGCGGATACAGTGCTGCCTTGAGATAAAAGTGACCCGACGTTGCTTGCTGTTGATTCCATGATTTTTTTTTGCTTTGACCTGAGAGCAAAAATTGAAGATGTGAGCAGTGTACAGTGAACACAACTTCACAACAGTAGACAATTCTTCAAAGAAGAGGCTGTCAAAGTAAACATAAAACAAAGAGAATTACACATTGTGGATTTAAAACAACCACTAACCTGCTTTTGAGCAATTAATTTAGCCAAATGCTAATGAATAGCATTAGTGTTGAATGTTATAACCCTAAAATATGTATTTCATTTAATTAAGGCCTGAGCAGCGACCACTGCGTGGTCTGTGTTTTGAGTTGAATTAATTAATTGAAGAAATATTTTTTTTTCCTTTATTATTATTGCTATACACGAGAAATTACATTTTGAGGGCCTAAACATGCATGAAAACTCACCAAACTCTGCATACACATCGGGCCTTTTGAAAATTGTAATATTTTAAAGTTGTCATTCACAATCACCCCCCCAAAAATGGCTCTGTTGTGCCCCCTCTGGAGCTTTTATTAGAGCCCCTAGCCTGGTACATTTTACCAAGTTTGTTCATTTATTTTTAAACAGAATTACATATTTACTTATTATTGCTCATGTGTTGTATGTTTATCTTATTTCCCTTAATTTGGTATTTACATTTACTTAATTGTATTTTTTTATGTACTGCTATTTATTTCATTGTATGTAGGATTTTCCATTTCATTTTGTATTGTAACTATTTTTTTTCATTTCACTTCATCTTCTTAAAATTTGATATTGTAAATGTATTTCGCTCTATTTGATAGCCCATTTGAATGCATTATTTGATGTTTTGTCTTTTTTTGTTTGAATACATACCTGTATATTCAATTACAGCTACTGTATGTATTACAGCATGGCTCAGGTCGACATCTCGCATATCCACAGATTATGGATTCAAATCTGAGCGAGCGCCTATGACCAATAGTCAAAGTGCCCTTGAGCAAGATATTGAACCCCCATTTTGCTCCTGGACCTGCGTCACCAGTAGATGAATGAGGGGGACCATGTTAATGCACTTTGAGTACCTTGAATGTAAAAAAAGTGCTGTACAACACAAAGCCCATTTCCCATATAAATGGAAATGGAAGGATATGGGTTTGTGTGTGTGTGTGTGTGTATGTGTGTGTGCGTGCGTGCGTGCGTGTGTGCGCGTGTGTGTGGTGTGTGTGTGTGTGCGCGCCTGTGGGCCGTGCAGAAACAACTGGAAGGTCATTAGTGGAGCGCACACGTCTGAGCAGAAAGGAACTGGAGTGAAGTCTTTGTGGGAATGAGATTACTCCACAAAAGATAAATGCTAAATGAATTAGGCCTTAACCTCATAATTGTTATTTTGAGACTAGAGATATAATTAGATGTATTCAAAAATACACATTTTCATTTTGCAAAATTTAAAAGGCCACCCCTGCACAATCGAATGCATTCATTGAAAAGGGTGATGAAATTGGCAAAATGGCAAATCTTGTGAGATGAGCCCCATTCAGACACAAAAAATATGTGCCAACACAAAATTTGTCAAGAATCGTTGCAGGTGTAACTATAAATTTGCAGTGGCAAACATTTATTATTAAGTTTATGAATTTCATTTCTGATCAGATAGTGTCGTTACCTCGATATGACGAAGCAGCATTTGTATTTTTAACACGGCCTATTCCAAGTAATTGTAAACTTCAAATTCGCTGGACCTGATGAAATTTCTGAACCTGATGTTTGACCTTTAACTGGACGTTGTCTGTGGCACACAACAGTTCCATCCTCTCTCGTATTACTAAAGGAGCTTGGGTTTCTTCCATGTTGCGAAAGCGAACAGAGAGGACATGAAGACAAACTGAGAAGCGAAAGAGTGACACGGGCAAGAGAAGAAACTGGAGCTGAAAATCTCTCTCTCCCTCAGCAGTATCGATTAAAGGCTCGTCTGCCACGGCGTTAGTATCAGTTCGACAGAAGAGCCGACGAGACGTCCTCCTGGGCAGTACGGTGTCCTATGAGTTAGCACGTCTGCCTCAGAGTTCTGAGGTTCTGGGTTTGAATCTCTGCAACAGCCTTCCGTGTTTTAAATGTTTCCCCGAGTCAAACGATCAGCTCGTCGGCAAGCTCTGTGTTTCTGTTGTAGACACTCTCATGGGCCATTGCAGAAGCAAGGAGGCAGCAGTGCGGAGATGCGGGCCGGATCCGGCCCGTGGGCCGTATGTTTGACATCCCTGCCCTAGACAATCCATGGAGCTATATTCCATAATGTGTGTCCTCAGTAGGGCGGCGAGCAACTGGAACAACACATGCCTTCACGCATTTATCTATGAATAGAGCAGTCGAAAATGAATAAAGCCAAAATATCAGCTGTGTATTGACAACTATTCCGTACATACTGCAGTGAAACCTCAATTTAATGGACGAATGGGGGGAAAGGCTCTTTTGTTAGAGCCCATTATCCGTTACATCAAAGTACCGTATTTTTCGCACAATAAGGCGCACCCAAAAGCATTGAATTTTCTCAAAAGCCAACAGCGCGCCTTACAATTCGATGCACCTTATATATGGATCAATATTCTGATTTCTTGGATGCATTATTTTAAATGTTCTGGAAAGTGCTTTTTACAGCTGCAGCGGTTGTGAAGGCGCTGTATAAAGAAAGCTGTATTGTATTGTATTGTATTTCCTTTAGCGTAGCTCCATCTACTGGATACATAATGTAACCGCAGCCACTATCGTAGCTTCTATGCGCCTTATAATGCGCCCTATATAGGTAAACAGTTTTAAAATAGGCCATTCATTGAAGGTGCGCTTTATACGCCGAAGCACCTTATAGTGCGGGAAATACGGTACTTTTTTTCGTGGCTTAAAGACATCCAATGCAGAACATAATTATTATAAGTACTGAAAATATTTTTACAACTAAATAAATCAGAATTTTTAGTCGGATATCCAAACATTAAAATATTCGATAGCTGCTGTCATGGCACAAAGCAAAAATAATTTATGAAGTGCCACACGGGTTCCTGATGGTCCATCTCGGTGGCGCCCGGTTGAGCCACTGCGCAACTTGATCCCCCTCAGCAAAGAGACCTTCTGTTGCCTCGGTCATCTCCTTGTTGTAATATCGTGAAAAGAAAACACATCCACTGCAGCGCATTGCCACATCATGAACACGCTGGAGTCAAGAAGTGACGTGATGATGATGATGATGATGATGATGGCTTTGGTCCGCTTTCTGTGCGATTTGTACGGCAGTGAGTATAAATGTCAACGACCTTGCCTTTTGCCACTGCTGACTGAGACGCTGATCAATTTGAGGGCGCCCGGCTCGCTTAGCTGTGACATCGCTTGCCTCATCATCATCATCATCATCATCTTCATTCGTCAGCTTGAACACATCGCAACAGTGTGACCCTTCCTCCAACCTCTGGACCGTCAGTCAACTCTTCATTGTGACGCCTGACTCGCTTTACAGCTATTGTGGATGTGTGGGACATGATTTTAGTCGCACGCTCACAAAAAAGCAGCAAGAAGCCAATGACGGAAGTCGTCGTGTGTTTGTATTAAAACACAGCCATGAATGTCTGAACCACTTGCAACAAACGTGAGGACACCCCAAAGTGAAAATGTCCCACGATGCAACATCAGAGGATTCTAAAATTCTGAGAGGACCGAAAAGCTGTTCCGCATCAAACAAATCAACAGCGAACCTTTTTTAACCCTTTCATGCACCCTGTAACCTGATAACATGATAACCTGTCCACTGCAGTAAGCGCTATCCCCGAAAGGGTTAAAGTCCCTTCCAAAAGGAAATTAATATTTAATAGAAAGTCGTAATTCAAGAGATGAATGGGCGTATGGTGCTCTTTTGGAGTGGTTCACCTTCACGTTTTGTCTGACTGACTTCCTGAAATCGTTAGCATTCTACTTTGCTTTTGTTTCGGAGCCCAGTTAAGTGGTTTGGAGCCCCACTAAATTTCTTTCCATATAAAAATGCGCCACTTGACTGCAATTAGGATCAAAATTTGTCATTCTCCGTGACATTCTAGATATCGGGTCTTTCATCTTGAATCGATACTCATAGACTCGTTTATGTCTCCCGAGTCAGCCGGCAGGTTTGTCTGTAATGGAGCGTTATGGATTTCTACGCGCGTCTTCTCACATCGCAGTCAGCGTCGGGGGCTCCTAATGCCTTCGCTGCTGTCAGATGTACAGTATTAAACACTTAATGGGCAGTTTGCTCAAGATGCATTCAAGTGACCGCTCAGCGTTCGAAGGAAGAACAGAGTTTCGAAAGGGGTGCCGGCACCTGACGGGAAGAGGGTCGGCATCTGCTTACTTGGAACTCTGAGGTTCGGGTAAAATGGAGCCGTGACCAATGTTTTAGAAAAAATAGTTTTTTGTATTATTGTGTGTCATTGTTTTGTATTTTGGAGAACAGGCTGTTACATGTGATCAGAGAATAATGTGTTTGTCTTCAGAAATGGTGAAACATCATGTGGCTCATCATCCAAGGTCATATACGTATGAACAGTCATTTCCAAGAAACTGTATACTATTTGATCTGTCACATCTATTCATCCATCCATCCATCTATCCATCAACCTGTCATCACCATCCATCCATCATATAATCATCCGACCAGCCATCCATCTAGACACAAATCTATGAACTACCATCCATCCATTTATCCCCCATTCATTCGTCAATATGCCCATCATCCATCCATCCATTTGTCATCATCCTTCCACCCGTCCATCAGCCATCCATCTCTTCATCCATCTCTCTGTCACACACCCATTGATACATCCATCCTTCCATCTGGCAGCTCCCATCCATCAACTATCATCATTATTAATCCTTCCTTCCACACATCAACCCACCCATCCATCCATCCATCCATCATCATCCATGCATCCATCCAGCCACACATCTGTCAACTAACATTCATCCACCCACCCATCCACCCATCCATCCATCCATCCATCCATCCATCCATCCATCATCATCCATGCATCCATCCAGCCACACATCTGTCAATGAACATTCATCCATCCATCCTTCCATCATCTACTCATCCATTCTTCCATCCATCCACAAACTCACCTATCCATTCCTCCATGTGACCCATCACCCATCCATGTCTTCATCCATCCCTACATCCATCCACTCCCGCAACAGTCATCAATCCACAATTTGTCATCGTTGACGCATCTAAATAATATTTCGGAACTGCTAAGACAAATCTATTATTATGATTGAATGACACGTGCCTGGTGGGGATAATGACATCAGGTTATGAGTCAAGCCTGAATAAACAGCAAAACCTGCAGCGCGTTTATTAATGTGTGCGCATGGGATTGCGCGTTAATCGCGTTAGTTGTGCCGACTCTTCCTGTTGCCTCCTCGTTGCTTCTCATGTCGTCACCAGTCAAATCTGTGCCGAGAATTCTCTCCTATCCTCGGAGCAACACAGGTACAGCGCTTGCATCTTGGCGGCGCTCTGCAGAGTCACTTCAGTTCAAAAGTGTTCTCATCAATATTTAAGGACGCTGATCTAAGCAGTAAGAATTTTGTTCTATCTCAGCATCTTGAGTATCACGGCACGTTTTGGATGAAATGCAACTAAATGTCCAGGATTATAAGGTGGTTCTTTCTAAAACGGTTATTGGTTGTTTGTCTACATGTAAAAATGAGATTGTCATGTGTTTAATAATAGTTGTAT
>NW_017805538.1:2163139-2163295 GCF_001891065.2 Hippocampus comes | reverse complement strand
ATATCTATATCGACCTCGATATCGATATGGATATCGATATCGATATCGCGGTATCGATATCGACCCCGGTATTGATATCGTGATATCAATATCCCTATCGAGGTCGATATCGATATCCATATCGATATCGCGATATCGATACCGATATCCATATGG
>NW_017805538.1:2154601-2161437 GCF_001891065.2 Hippocampus comes | reverse complement strand
CCGGAAGTGTGTATTTGATACATGTTTGTATCTTTGTCAAGTTAGTATTAAATTCGTGGTAACGAAATAAAATGACAAGAAGAAATGTAAAATAAAATTCATTGACTCACCAATGTAGTTCTCCACAGCGTCTGCTTATTTGAAAATAAAGTCGATCCTCTTTTCTTTTCTCAGGAACACTTCAGTGGCTCTGTTTTACAGTTTTTCAGGTCCATTAGCAAGTCCTTTTCTATCGACATGGAAGCTAATGTTGAAAGCCATTTTTGTCCGGTCGTGTTTCTGGTATAATTTTAATCTCCCTATTTTTTTTTTTTACTTTTTCATTGTGGCGCTCCGTCTCCCGGCTTGCCTGTTCACCGAGCCGCAGCTCTACGCGAGTGTCCCCAAACGTTTTTAAACGCACCGGTCAGTTGCAAGCAATAGGCATTCCCAGCAGTACAATTTGCAGCGTTTGTCAGAGCCTGTGAGCCACGGGTACCGTTCATAATTGCTCGTCTAAAAATGACGGACAAACCATTTTCCTTGCTGGGACAGGCTAACTAGCACAGGAGTTGGGCGACCTCTTTGCACAATATCCAGCTTTTCGTGGAAGGCCCATCTTGAAAATTGTGTGGAAAGTAGTTCTGCAACCAGATCAACGTTTTCTCCTTCGGCCATTTTGAGTTAAAATGCGAGTGACAGCTCTAGCAGACGCGAATCCAATCTTTTTTATTTTTATTTTTAAATCTTTATTGAACAAGTCAGGACACAATTCTCAGGAAACAGAAAAGGCGCTAATCCAATCACCGAAGGCGCACGGCCAGTCTCGACGTAAGACCTCCTAGCTAGCTCTAGTAGGAGACGAGAACAAGTCAGGATACAGGATTCAGATCACGAGTCTCAGACTCGTGATCTGATTTGGCTATTGAAACCTGACGGTGCCCGTTCATTTTACAGCGCACAGGGGCCTGCTCTGTTCAATCTGAAGGCCCCGAGCAAGTTTAATTTACCCGGCAACACAAGCTAGCTGAAATATGATTGGTTAAAAACTCTACCATAATAAATAAGTTATTTTTCGAGTGGCTTTCAATGTTATTTTAAATAACATTGAAAGCCACTCAACTCAGTGGAAATAATATGACGTAAAGAATACAGAGAATAATTTTGTTAACATATTTATGAAAATAAAATAACAAATTTATGTTTTTCTCAGAAAAGTAAATTTGTTTAGGCCAGCAGAGAAGGCCTTGCTGGCCCTCAGGGTCCGCCACTGTATAATATATATATGAGTAAGGGATCAATCCATCCATCCATTTTCTAATACACTTATCCTCACAAGGGTCGCGAGCATGCTGGAGCCTATCCCAGCTGTCTTCGGTCAGTATGTGGGGTTGACCCTGAACTGGTTGACAGATAAATCACAGAGAAAGGTGTCTAGTTTGTAGCATATGTGAACAGTTTTAGGAGAGATTTGAGCTCTTGCTCATGAACTGTATTGTTTTGCAGAACTGACTTGGACAGACTGTTTGGCCAAATGATCTTTTTTTTTAAGAATGTAATTTCTGTTGAAGAATTGAGCCAAACCAATGGCTTAAAACTGCAAGAGGTGGACTGGGTCACTCAAAACCAACTGAAAACACAGGATCAAAATGAACTGCCCAATACTGTGTGAACCGCGGAGCAAAAACAATGAAGGTAGCTAATTCAGAAAAGCAAGACATTACTATTCCACTATCTTATCTAAGAGAAGTGTTTCATGTTTTTGGTAAACTGCTAGCACAAAAATCGAACCAATACTTGCTAGCCTTTGGTTAAAAACAAATGACATTTAATGTGATTTTCTTTTTTTCTTCTCACGCCCCACAATATGTTAGTGAAGCATTTTGCGTTCAGTGATTTTTTTTTTGTTCCATTGTGCCAACTTAGCGAGTTGAATTTTAATCTTGACAATGCAATACAATCCAAACTATCAGTAGAATGTTCTACTTAATCACGTTTGTTTTCTGTACTTTTTAATTGTATTTATTTATTCAGCACTTCTATTTCTTCACTTCTTCAGTCCTTGAACTACTTTTGCTGCTTTTTTTTGTCATTCAGTGCTTGTGACAAGTAGGTTTGTTGTTGTTTAAGGACAGCGATGTCCTGGCACGTGACGTAACGCGTGGGTGGTACTTAGACATGAGTGGATAAAGCGTCGCAAAGCTGGGGACAAGCAGGAGACAGTTGTTGGGGGATTATCACCAAACTTGGGTTGAGGCACACCGCTGATATGATTGCCCGTCAAAGTGTCTCCTTTCGGACTCCCCGTGTCGGGCGGGTCAACATGGACGCTTTCCAAATGACGAAAGAAGGCCCGAGTCATTGTTGAGTTTTGCGCTAGCCGTTTGACGTTAGCTCGCGCGGCTAGTAACTCCTGCTGCTGCTGCTGCTGCTGCTGCTGGCGGCTTCAAACAACTTGTCAACAGCCAAGGCGATCGATAGCTTATCCCAGGCAAAAATCGCAAGTGTTTTCGACACGCACCCGCTGTACAGCCCTGCCGCGGTTTGTCACTGTGCCGACGGCCATCGAATCAGCAGCACTTTAGAGAGAGGTAAGTGGTGTTGGCAAGTCGGCGTTTAAAGGCACCGACGGGAATGTGGGTCAGCCACGCTAACTCAGTTGTGCCGACTGCCTATCAAGGTTAGAAGCTAAGTAGCTAAGTTAGCATGTCTTGTTGAAGTCTTCAACGGTCCCCTCAGCCCCGCCTTAAAGTACACTGCTTGTGTACTTTATAAAATTGACTGCTCAAATACTGGAAACATTTTACTAACCTATCGATTCTCGGAACGTATAGAAATTCCGATAACTGATACTGCAGTCGGTCGCGGGCGAGTGCAATTGTAAGGGAACAAATTTCCATAGCGTATTATCACGTTTGTCTTATGAGCAAATCGGTTCCCGTGGTCTTACGATAAGGTTTTATCGTGAAGAAGAGGTGAAGCTACGTCACGTTACATTGGTTTAATCCACTAGGTGGCCGCGGAGCAGCCACCCCGCATCCCCCACTCAAAAAGACCCCAAACCCACCCTCCCTCTGGCTGCAGCGAGCAACACAGCTCACAGCAGTGTGTACACAGTGCATACACCATGCCCCCTTGTACACGGTACACCCTTGTGCATGAAAGCCAAGCAAACAACAATGCAGATGGCTCCAGACAAACGTCCACAAGGTTTGAAGATAGCAGAGAACACAGTGAACTTCCCACCCACGATTCATCCCATTCCTGTGTTTTTCTTGCTGATCTGGACTTTTGTTTGCATACCAGTATTGCTTGTTTATAATTAATTCAACTCATGCAATTACATTTCTTATGACTGTCGTATCAAAAAAATACTCATCAAAATGCAAAGCTATACTGTACTTATAAGACGGGTCCAACTGACAAGTCAAAATAATAATAATTGGGTGGAGTTTTGCCGATAAAACACTGATATATTCTTTATTTCTCATGGACACAATGCCTGAATGTTACAACTTAGTTTTGGGGATGGAATGGTTAGATTGTGTTTCCATCCATTTCAGTGGGAAACACCTCAATTTCTCAAAGTTTCTGCTTGCAAATGGGCTCACGGAACCAATTCGATTTGTAACTTGAGATTCCACTGTGTGTGTGTGTGTGTGTGTGTGTGTGTGTGTGTGTGTGTGTGTGTGTGTGTGTGTATCTAGCTATCTAGCTTTATACAAAATAAATTCTTCAAAAAAAATGCTGTAATCATTCATCATGGGGCAAAATGGGGGGGGTGGCAGGCGAGTCTGGGGTAAAAATGGAAAATGGCCAAAATATGAAAAAAAAACCTCAAAACAAAGCATTGTGAATATGAGTGTCTGCAGGTACCATGAATAAGCAAGGGTTGGCTGCTGTTTGTAGTTGTTATATCACTATTGAACACACTGGCATACATGGCTTCAGTCCTACACTGCCCTGTACTATGTGAGTAGGCTAGGCCGAATAGTTTTTTGTGGATTTAGAATGATATGCAGGACAAACATGGTTTGCTGTTCAGTAGTTTTGTGCTGTCCTTGAATGGTAATTTTTATGCAAGAGAGCCCTTTGCTTGTGGTTATTTTGTTGTTTGCTTCAAACCCTTTGTCGATGGGTTATGATATTGGATCTTTTATACATGCATTGAGAAATGAATTATGAAAAATGAAACATGACACATTTTGCACGAATATTTTATCCATATGAAATAAATGGCATTTTTGTCATAGATGTGTTTAGGAAGTGTGTGGTCCTATGACCCCCCCACCCCCACCCGTAGCACCGATGAAAAATTATGACCCCCTCCAGCGTTTAAGTTGCCCAGCCCCGACGCTATAATGTTCCTGACAATTTTGTCAAAAATATAAAAACTGATAAATTGTGGAGTGAATTTCTATAGGTTGGTAGCTCTGTTCTCATAACATTACAACTTTATTCCTGTGGTATAATGATTCTTTTTGCAGTCAGGCCCTAATATTGCATAGTTTTAGGCACAGAGGTCTCCATACCCTCAAAACATTGCCAATTTGCTTTCGTAAATGTGGGCCATGACATACTGTACATCTATTGCGGTGTAGGAAAATTAGTTCTGCAATGAAAAAGGAAAAAAAGTAATCAGGCAGTACAGTGATATTGCTGTTTGAATTGCTCCAGTCATATAGAGGTACATTGTTCTCCTTGAAGTGAACAGAGATCTGCATGTAATCCACAATCATTTTCTCAGCTCGTGGGCCAGAATGGCAACGTGACAGGAGAGAGGCCAGCCGAGCGCGCCTCAAAAGAAATCATGGAGGGCTTACAACACCCTGCTCCCGAGCAGCACAACAGGGTCAACGGCTATCGCCTGCCAAGTTCTCCTGAGGATGCGGCTGATAAGTGGCCTACGCCCCAGGGGGAATCCCACGGCTCAGATAGCAGCAGAGGCGCAAGTGCGTCGGAACATGTGGATCTGGATCAGCCCAAATGCCCTGAGAGCGACGTCGAGGTCAAGGAGGAACTGGAGGATGTGTCCAGTCAGCAAGGCAAGCGGGAGAGAAGCGAGAGTGCAGATGAGGAAAACAATCACAGCAGTGCAGCATCAAGCTACACCGGTGAGACCCCCTCCCCCCTCCCCTCAAGCTCTTGTTACGTTTTGAGTGGATATGCAGAGCCGTACTATTTATTGATGCTTTTCCCGAAGCAGACCTTTCCCACACGCCGTCACCATCGCTGTCTGAGCAGCTGCGTCTGGGCCGTGAGGACACCACGACCTCCGGTATCAGTGTGGAGTGTAAGGTGTGTGGGGACAAGGCGTCAGGCTTCCACTACGGCGTACATGCCTGTGAGGGTTGTAAGGTAATGCCACCTGTGTGTGTCTGCCTTTCAAGAACACCAAGCACTCTGGTGTGGGTTTCTTATGTTCTTTCCCACCCTAGGGCTTTTTCAGACGAACAGTGCGCATGAAATTGGAATATGAGCGCTGCGAGCGTTCCTGCAAAATTCAGAAGAAGAATCGCAACAAGTGCCAATATTGTCGTTTCCAGAAGTGCCTTTCTTTGGGAATGTCTCATGATGGTGAGTGAGAATGACATTTTACTTGATGGGTTAGGATAGACACTGTAGATAATCAGGGATGAGATTTTTCCGCTTTTTGGCGGAATTCCGCTTTTTTTCCAGTCAAAATGGACCTTTTTATATTGTTCCAAATCTGTTGAGAACATTTTAGGGGGGGGTCTGGTGTTATTTCTGAGCTGCCGGACTTACTTGTCTTCAGCAGACTCGAGACTCGTAATGTTTACAAATAAAGTTTGCAAGCATCCATTTTGAATACCGTTTTTTCTCGCGAAGCATTAGTTTGTCGTTACTTCGTCTATGGTCTAATCCAATGTCTTACCTGTTGTGATTGGTTGCTATATCGGCAAATGCAGAATCACAACCAATCCGTGTTCGCCTTCCAAACCCCTTTCCTGCGAATTCTGAATGGTTTTGCACGAGGGATGTAGTGTATTGAAATTACTCGCGTATGCAGTCTGTATTAAACAAATGCCGAATGTTATCGAGACTCGTGACAAAGCTAACATGCATCATATAGATGCGGATCTGAAAAACAAGTTTCGATGGGACTGGTTGGATAAAAAGCTGACGGTGTCCCCAGTAGGAACCAGTAAAGAGGAACCATTGTCTGTGCTTGTGTCAGCTTTCGTGAAAAACCTCGATGTCGCTGGTAAAGCTCTGTGTACAGTGTGTGACGATGTCATTCTATACGCAAAATGCATTCATAACCCAAATATAGTAAACAGTTTGGGACTTCATTATCACTGTACGATGTAAGAATCAACAGCTTTTTATCACATTTACACAACATTTTATGAATACAAGTAATGAACAAATCTTAAATATGGCAGGGAATGTGTTTCCTTTATTAGTTTTGATTTTGAGCAGCAAATTTGAAGTTACATGTTGGTGCTCACCAGGAATGCATAAGCAAAATTGCACAAAGGCCTTTGTCAAATTTTCACTTGAAAGAAAAGTGAACAATCTCGGGATTTTTTTCTGTGAAAGTTTCAAGTAGTGTGTACATTCAGTACACATCATCATTAGCATGTTTAGTATGAAGTGCCAATTTTGTAATCAAATAGGGAATGGTATTTCAACAGAAAGTGTAAAATTTTGTTGATAAAATTAATGGTTTTAAGGCTTTAAAATCTCTAAAATCCGTAAACTAATGTACAGTACTCTAAATAAACTTCTACTTTAGTATAAAGTGCCAATTTTGTAAGCAAATCGGGAATGGTATTTCAACAAAAATTGTAAATTTTGTTGATAAAATTAATGGTTTTAAGGCTTTAAAATCT
>NW_017805538.1:2115239-2153789 GCF_001891065.2 Hippocampus comes | reverse complement strand
TAGAGCTCTGTGTGTGTGTGTGTGTGTGTGTGTGTGTGTGTGTGTGTGTGTGTGTGTGTGTGTATCTAGCTATCTAGCTTTATACAAAATAAATTCTTCAAAAAAAATGCTGTAATCATTCATCATGGGGCAAAATGGGGGGGGTGGCAGGCGAGTCTGGGGTAAAAATGGAAAATGGCCAAAATATGAAAAAAAAACCTCAAAACAAAGCATTGTGAATATGAGTGTCTGCAGGTACCATGAATAAGCAAGGGTTGGCTGCTGTTTGTAGTTGTTATATCACTATTGAACACACTGGCATACATGGCTTCAGTCCTACACTGCCCTGTACTATGTGAGTAGGCTAGGCCGAATAGTTTTTTGTGGATTTAGAATGATATGCAGGACAAACATGGTTTGCTGTTCAGTAGTTTTGTGCTGTCCTTGAATGGTAATTTTTATGCAAGAGAGCCCTTTGCTTGTGGTTATTTTGTTGTTTGCTTCAAACCCTTTGTCGATGGGTTATGATATTGGATCTTTTATACATGCATTGAGAAATGAATTATGAAAAATGAAACATGACACATTTTGCACGAATATTTTATCCATATGAAATAAATGGCATTTTTGTCATAGATGTGTTTAGGAAGTGTGTGGTCCTATGACCCCCCCACCCCCACCCGTAGCACCGATGAAAAATTATGACCCCCTCCAGCGTTTAAGTTGCCCAGCCCCGACGCTATAATGTTCCTGACAATTTTGTCAAAAATATAAAAACTGATAAATTGTGGAGTGAATTTCTATAGGTTGGTAGCTCTGTTCTCATAACATTACAACTTTATTCCTGTGGTATAATGATTCTTTTTGCAGTCAGGCCCTAATATTGCATAGTTTTAGGCACAGAGGTCTCCATACCCTCAAAACATTGCCAATTTGCTTTCGTAAATGTGGGCCATGACATACTGTACATCTATTGCGGTGTAGGAAAATTAGTTCTGCAATGAAAAAGGAAAAAAAGTAATCAGGCAGTACAGTGATATTGCTGTTTGAATTGCTCCAGTCATATAGAGGTACATTGTTCTCCTTGAAGTGAACAGAGATCTGCATGTAATCCACAATCATTTTCTCAGCTCGTGGGCCAGAATGGCAACGTGACAGGAGAGAGGCCAGCCGAGCGCGCCTCAAAAGAAATCATGGAGGGCTTACAACACCCTGCTCCCGAGCAGCACAACAGGGTCAACGGCTATCGCCTGCCAAGTTCTCCTGAGGATGCGGCTGATAAGTGGCCTACGCCCCAGGGGGAATCCCACGGCTCAGATAGCAGCAGAGGCGCAAGTGCGTCGGAACATGTGGATCTGGATCAGCCCAAATGCCCTGAGAGCGACGTCGAGGTCAAGGAGGAACTGGAGGATGTGTCCAGTCAGCAAGGCAAGCGGGAGAGAAGCGAGAGTGCAGATGAGGAAAACAATCACAGCAGTGCAGCATCAAGCTACACCGGTGAGACCCCCTCCCCCCTCCCCTCAAGCTCTTGTTACGTTTTGAGTGGATATGCAGAGCCGTACTATTTATTGATGCTTTTCCCGAAGCAGACCTTTCCCACACGCCGTCACCATCGCTGTCTGAGCAGCTGCGTCTGGGCCGTGAGGACACCACGACCTCCGGTATCAGTGTGGAGTGTAAGGTGTGTGGGGACAAGGCGTCAGGCTTCCACTACGGCGTACATGCCTGTGAGGGTTGTAAGGTAATGCCACCTGTGTGTGTCTGCCTTTCAAGAACACCAAGCACTCTGGTGTGGGTTTCTTATGTTCTTTCCCACCCTAGGGCTTTTTCAGACGAACAGTGCGCATGAAATTGGAATATGAGCGCTGCGAGCGTTCCTGCAAAATTCAGAAGAAGAATCGCAACAAGTGCCAATATTGTCGTTTCCAGAAGTGCCTTTCTTTGGGAATGTCTCATGATGGTGAGTGAGAATGACATTTTACTTGATGGGTTAGGATAGACACTGTAGATAATCAGGGATGAGATTTTTCCGCTTTTTGGCGGAATTCCGCTTTTTTTCCAGTCAAAATGGACCTTTTTATATTGTTCCAAATCTGTTGAGAACATTTTAGGGGGGGGTCTGGTGTTATTTCTGAGCTGCCGGACTTACTTGTCTTCAGCAGACTCGAGACTCGTAATGTTTACAAATAAAGTTTGCAAGCATCCATTTTGAATACCGTTTTTTCTCGCGAAGCATTAGTTTGTCATTACTTCGTCTATGGTCTAACCCAATGTCTTACCTGTTGTGATTGGTTGCTATATCGGCAAATGCAGAATCACAACCAATCCGTGTTCGCCTTCCAAACCCCTTTCCTGCGAATTCTGAATGGTTTTGCACGAGGGATGTAGTGTATTGAAATTACTCGCGTATGCAGTCTGTATTAAACAAATGCCGAATGTTATCGAGACTCGTGACAAAGCTAACATGCATCATATAGATGCGGATCTGAAAAACAAGTTTCGATGGGACTGGTTGGATAAAAAGCTGACGGTGTCCCCAGTAGGAACCAGTAAAGAGGAACCATTGTCTGTGCTTGTGTCAGCTTTCGTGAAAAACCTCGATGTCGCTGGTAAAGCTCTGTGTACAGTGTGTGACGATGTCATTCTATACGCAAAATGCATTCATAACCCAAATATAGTAAACAGTTTGGGACTTCATTATCACTGTACGATGTAAGAATCAACAGCTTTTTATCACATTTACACAACATTTTATGAATACAAGTAATGAACAAATCTTAAATATGGCAGGGAATGTGTTTCCTTTATTAGTTTTGATTTTGAGCAGCAAATTTGAAGTTACATGTTGGTGCTCACCAGGAATGCATAAGCAAAATTGCACAAAGGCCTTTGTCAAATTTTCACTTGAAAGAAAAGTGAACAATCTCGGGATTTTTTTCTGTGAAAGTTTCAAGTAGTGTGTACATTCAGTACACATCATCATTAGCATGTTTAGTATGAAGTGCCAATTTTGTAATCAAATAGGGAATGGTATTTCAACAGAAAGTGTAAAATTTTGTTGATAAAATTAATGGTTTTAAGGCTTTAAAATCTCTAAAATCCGTAAACTAATGTACAGTACTCTAAATAAACTTCTACTTTAGTATAAAGTGCCAATTTTGTAAGCAAATCGGGAATGGTATTTCAACAAAAATTGTAAATTTTGTTGATAAAATTAATGGTTTTAAGGCTTTAAAATCTTTAAAACCCATTAGCTTCCTCTGCTTTGCCCCCTGACCCCCCATCCGGGGTGTTGCCTCTGAACCCCACTTAAAAGGCGATGATTTCTGATCTCGTTAAATGCAACCAGTCGGGAACAAGCTTGCTTGTCACCAGATAATTTTCACATGTTAAACTTCTATTTTAAGGTGCATTGTTTGGATGCATCTTAATTGCGAACCTTTTCCGTTGCTCTCAACTTTTACACCGTTCAGTGAGGTGGCTTTATAGCAGTAAACAGACTGGGGCAATTTTAGAAGTATCTTTGAGCTTGGCCTGTTTAAATATGGTTTGTGTCCCATTGTTGCTCCAAGCAATTTACATTGTGCTGCAGTGCGGAGGGACTGCTCTGCGCACAGACAATACCGCTGTGTGTGTGTGTGTGTGCGTGCGTGCATGCGTGCGTAGGGCTTACTGCCACTCTGTCCCCGCCTCTAAAAACATAACATTTTGTAATATAAAATGTAGATATTACTGCTCCATTTCACAAGATATTTATAGCTTCGGCTTATTTGGTCACTTTGTGACCTATAACATTTCAGAAAATCCCTGGTATAAATAAAGTCCAATTAACAAAACAATGGCAAAAAAAAAAAACATTACGGCAAATCAGGTGCCCTTTTCAACTTATTATGGCCTGTCGTAAACTCTTAGACAAGCTGTCGCTTGTGACAAACATAGCTTTGATCGTGTCGGGTTTATTCACTGTTTTAGAGGAAGACATTTCACGTGCTATTTGCATTAAGTGTTCTGCAAACACTCCACGAGGGGAAAAAAACTAGAGGATAATTCGACTCCACAAATCTTGTCAGCGGCGGAAACTTTTTTATTGGTACAGCGGCGTTTTCAAAGCCTACAAAAACACCCGTGCTGCCTGAAAGCCACCCACAAAGAAACTCCTGGGGCCCCGTTCCCATTGCCGCTGCATTTGAAAAGTGCAAAAATTTCGACGGAGATGACCTGAGGGTGAAAACGATGACATCAAGGAAATTGATGGACATTTCCCCTCCATCGTTGATGATACTGGCATTTGTCAGCGAACAAACCACTCCAGTTATTACTGTGTTGGATGCAGGGCTCAGTTGTGTACTTACTGTATTTATTATTATAAAAAAAAAAAATCTTCAAAAAACTGGGAAAACCCAAAATATTGAAAAAATAAAATAGAGAAAAAAAAAATTCTGAATATTTTCAGGTGCCGACTGCAAATATGCATTGACTGAAGTTTTTAAGGAGAGTGGATTTTCTTTTATACAAGCATTGAGAAATGTATTATGAAAAATGTGCAGATGCACATATTTTGAGCTAGACCGATGTTTCTTTTTTTTTTTCTCTCTCTCAGGGCAAATACTGATTAGTTGTAGTCCAGGAGGCCGAACACCAGTAAAACCGAATTATTTTATTTCTTTTGTTTTTACGCCAATAAAAATTATTAAATTTGTTGAAATTTCTTTCAGCATATGTTTATTTAGGACTTTTCAGATTCGCAAAATGTTGACATAATTTTGTTTTTTTCAATCTTAGACAATCAATATCTTTGTTTGGAAATTTGACCAAAAAGTTAATGGAGCCCTCAGCATCATCAGCATGTCTTAAAAAGTTAAATGAAAAGTAAAGTAATTGGTAGCTAGTAAATTGCTCCCCATAGTTTCTACATGAAATAAAGTTTTGAAAATTTCAAAATAACAGACATTATAAACTTTCACTTTTTTCAAACAAACAAAAGGTGCAGAGAGTTCCCAGCATCAGCAGCATCTCTTATCAAGTTAACTGAACATTTAAATAAATAGTTCCCGGAAGTTAACACGGTTTTAAATGGATCTCTTATTGGTTGTCAGATTTTTAAAAGGGAAGATGCTGATATTCGTCAAAATTTGATTTGAATAATCAGGTATTTGGACAATTTTTAGTTGAAGTTGCAATAGTGCAGAACTTTATCCATTTGTCGACAATTTGTCTCACCGTGGACTGATGGACATCAATGCTTTTTAGAGATACTTTTGTAACCCTTTCCACCTTCAATCTCATCTCATTGATTGGACTCCAGGTTGCTGACTTCTGACTCCAATTAACTCATTAGCCTACGGGTTCACATCCTTTTTCCACCCCGCACTGTGAATGTTTACATGGTGTTCAACAAAAAAAACACCGCAACATTTACACCCGTGTGGCATTAGTTCAAGCAGAATGTCTATTGTTGTGACTTAGATGAAGATCAGAACAGATTTTATGACCCAATTTATGAAGAAATCCAGGTCATTCTATTATTCAAATAGAAATGTGAAAACATGTCAGAATGTTTAAAAAAAAGTGTCTTTCTGTTTGCTCAGCAATCAGATATGGTCGTATGCCTGAGGCAGAGAGGAAGAAACTGGTGGCGGGTCTGCTTGCCGAGGAGTTAAACCTCGGCAAACCGGGAGGCTCCGACTTGAAGACGTTGGCCAAGCAAGTCAACACAGCCTACTTGAAGAATCTCAGTATGACCAAGAAAAGGGCCCGCAGTATCCTGATGGGAAAGACCAGCAGCACCTCAGTAATACTCTGATTTTTCTAACTATTGATCAGAAAGTGCTATCGCCTAGTACCTTCCAAACTGCAATTTTTAGGGCGGCGGATCACAAAGATTTATGACAGCGTCTTGATCGTCTCTTTCTCTCGTCTCGGTCTTAGCCATTTGTGATCTATGATGTGGACACGCTCTGGAAGGCCGAAAGTGGTTTAGTGTGGAGCCAGTTGCTCCCAGGAGCTCCCCTGACTAAGGAGATTGGGGTGCACGTGTTCTACCGCTGCCAGTGCACCACGGTAGAGACAGTGCGCGAGCTCACCGAGTTTGCCAAGAGCATTCCGGGGTTTGTCGACCTCTTCCTCAACGATCAGGTCAGTCGCTTCTTCGCGCTACGGCGACTGGCGAGGTGAAGCCGTGGGGAGGACGTCATCGGTGTGCCATTTGTATCTATTGCTGCAGGTGACGTTGCTGAAGTACGGCGTGCATGAGGCTATTTTTGCCATGTTGCCATCTCTCATGAACAAAGATGGACTCCTGGTGGCCAACGGTAAAGGCTTTGTGACCAGGGAGTTCTTGCGCAGCCTAAGAAAGCCTTTCAGTGAGATCATGGAACCCAAGTTTGAATTTGCCGTGAAGTTCAACGCTCTGGAGCTGGATGACAGCGACCTGGCCCTCTTTGTAGCCGCCATCATCCTGTGCGGAGGTGCGAGGGGAAACATCTCGGTGCTCCATGTGCTTGCCCAACCGTGACTGTCGCTCATGTCTCTCCAGATCGCCCCGGCTTGATAAATGTGAAGCAGGTGGAGCAGAGCCAGGATAACATCCTGCAGGCCCTGGACCTCCACCTGCAGGCGAACCACTCGGACTCAGTCTACCTCTTCCCCAAATTGCTACAGAAAATGGCCGACCTCCGCCAGCTGGTCACGGAGAATGCTCAGCTTGTGCAGAAGATCAAAAAGACAGAGTCGGAGACATCGCTACACCCGCTTCTGCAAGAGATCTACAAAGACATGTATTAAACTGCTCGGAGCAGTACTGTTACAGACTGAATACACACTTATTAGAACAATACACTGTGTTCAGTTAAACACTGCTCCAAGTGAGGTCACGGCTGTGCCCAAGCACACAAATTGTCATGTGCGCATGTGGAATACTGTCGGTCCGCCCTCATCTCCGCAAAGGTCACATCATGCAAGAGAACGCTGAGTTTTCTTATCAAAGCTGCTCCCTGCTTTCCAGGGGAAACATTGTACGTTACATATACATAGATTCGCGCGGTGCTGTGGAGAAGAGCCGTAGGTGTGGGCATGGCGCATTCAAGCGTCTTTGGGTGGAGGGATTGGAAGAAGCTGATTGCTTTTTGTTTACATCCTTCAGTCAGTGACCTCCAACTTTACTATTTAGCCTTGTTGACCTCACTTGGAGCAGGTGCCTGTGCAATAGCATATCCATTAGTCGCTGTGGACAGCCAAGCCATCTAGCCATATGCAATACACCTCTGACCTGCACAAGTACAAGGGACACATCCTGTTTTTAGATCGACACATTATTTTGAAGTTTTTTTCCTCTCCCTTGTAATTATGTCTAATTATTTGTAATTGTTGATTATATTTGTCAAACATGAACTTCATCACATCATCGTATGTACTTGACTGTATTTGTTGCTTCTTACCTTCCTGCTTGGTTTGTGAGAAATATCAACTTTACACATTTCCTTTCATACAGTGACATGCACATATGAAATCAGTACAGTAGGCTAATACGCGCATAACTTCTCTTGTACAATTTTTTTAGCCCCCCAGCCCTTTTTTTTTGCAAGTGTTTTTTTTTTCTTTTAGTCCGCCCTCATTTATCTATTCTACCTCTATTGTATGACAATATTCCGCTGTCATGTTACAGCATATGCCACTTTTGCCTTAATTTTTTTTGTAAATGGGTACAATGTATTTCAGTAGTGGTCAAGCAAGCGAAAAAATGTGATTGAAATGTCAAAAAAAAGTGCACTGGAAGTAATTGTGGTCTACCTCTAAAATGTGCCAAATACTTCATGTTCACCCAATGACTTGAAATGATCGGAATATGTTAACCGGAGAAATGACATCTCTTTCATAAACTACTAGAACTGTTTTCCACTCGTGCATAATTATTTTTTAGTGGTGAGTGCTGATGATGACTATTTTTAGAGATAAAAGTTAGTAATACACAGTGCACAGTTGAGATTGAGAACAGTGACGATCAAGGGTCGACGTCACGTTTCTATTGGCTCGTCACTTCGTTAATTGGCGAACAAACACCAGTTGCAGACTCTTAAAATAGTCGGAGGTGGAAGCGGGGCGGCTTGCACAGCAGCAACTTCAGCAGCTGGGACAGCAGCACACGCACAAGCACGTCGGGTGGCCGCGGACATGGAACGTTCGCGTTTGGCCCGTAATGGCAATATCTGCAGGTAAGTGCAAATTTAACGAAAAAGTGAGAACGCGACAGGTAACTTTTACTCGTCGACAAACGGCAACCCTCGGCAAATATCCGTAGAAGGAAATGTTTCGCGACGGGCGCAAGGCGGAAGTTAAAAAGCTGAGATGGACGTTGTTGTTTTCTCGTGAGTGTAAACCTTTGTCGCGAATCTGTTCACGTGTAGTGACTGTAGTCTTGTAAATATCCACGCGCTTAAGTTTCGGGGACGCAACCAAAGCCGACTGTTGGCCAGGAGCACTAACTTTTGAATCTCAATATTTCCGTTGGCTTGTCGTGGAGGAATTGTTTTGTGTGCACGCGGCGCTTGCAGACAGAAGTCCATACCACACAAAGCAGTCGAGCCAGTGTGTTTTCGCATTTTTTGTTGTCGCTCACTGCCATATGATTGCGTTCGTTACTTTGGTGTCGCGCTGAAACTCTTAATTCCAAGATTCCAAAGCCCAAGCCTAGTACGTGTGAAACTTGGACTTGCAACGTGCATAACGGGGCAACCTTTATATTGTTGGCACATTCCGTTAAAAGCGTTGGTGTCGACGTGTGTTAACTGACCTTAGATGTGATTATTTGACCGTGTTTTACGCAAGTGTGATTTCGGCTCGTCTTGAACGGGAAGAAAAACTCATGCTCATTTGTTCTGGCTTTGTTTTCCAAAAGCTTTTATAGTCATTTCTATTTTAACTATCGTGTTTAGTGGACCAGTGGTGGGAAGAGGGACTACCGACACAAAAACTGCGGTCAGGCCAGCCTCCACAGGCAAAATTGAAGTCAAGCCAGCCGCCAAAGCGATTGTTCATATTCTGCCAGCGGCGTTGACCACCTTCGAAATAAAAGCTGTCCAACTGATGCATGCACGTCAGTGGTTTAGATTTTAAAATAATGTTATAAAATAATTTCTTAGTGGTCAGCCAATGATGAGTTCACTCAGGGAGACTGAGAACTGTCTCAGAATAGCTCCAAGAAGTGTTCGGAAATTGAGAGAGAACGTTAATGTTATTAACTCTACACCAGGGGTTTCAAACCGGAACCGGTCCCCAAGGAGATTCAATCAGGACCACAGGATAATTTAAAAGTGAAAAAAAAAAGCATAATAGACACGAAATGAATATTTTTAATAAGGTGCAATTCATGGAGTATCCACAGGGGAACACACTGTTTTGATCAGAGTAGAGTAGTGCTGTTGTCAGCAGCCTCAGTCTGTCACTGAGCGAGACCCAACACAGCAGACGCTATTAAGGACATGTGAATAATTTATTTTTTACACATTTAATAGAACTCTCCTTAGTTTGTAAGGTGTAGGCAGGGATTAAATTTAGATTTTATATGCACATGTAAATGGTTTAAAAATTCCTTTCTATATAAATCTTGTTTAATCTTAAAGTCCATTACTATATTTTTCAATACCAATTACTTATTAAAGTTTTGTGCCTTGTACAATCGGTGGGATCAGTTGCAATGATTATATGTGAATGATAAAAGTAAATTGCACATTTGTCTAAGGAAATCTAAGGTGCTTCATGAAATGTTTTTTAAAAGATATGTTCATTAAATGTCAACATTTTCCTAATGGTCTTGTGGTTCTTTAGACCAAAACAAAGGAAAGACATATTTTGGTTATTTATAGCAGAGTATGGTATAATTTTAATGGTCCGGCCCACTTGACATCTACCAATGCCATATGTGGCCCAAAATGTGAAATGAGTTTGACACCCCTGCTCTACACCAATAACTAAAATTTCACCTAATTTAAAAAAAAAAGTCAATAAATTAATTTTGGTTTTTCTGTAACCCGACCAGGTCTAGGGAACACTAACTAGTTCACCCCACATATCAACCCACAGTACTTGCATTAGGATCTGATCTGGCATTTGGCAGCGGTTATTTTGCCGCAACCGGCAACTCGCAACCTGGTTTTATTTTGCCGTGAATCACACAAGAACTAAAAGTAAAAATTCTGCGCCGCAAGAACCGGTTAGAAAGGTCTCCCCGAAGGTGATATTTTATTACATCACTTCACGGGTTCAAATTCCGCTTTCGTACCTTTTTTTTTTTTTTATGTACTTTGTTTACTATATTTTTTTTTTATGTACTTTGTTTACTATATTTATAATTTCTTGCAGCCAGTCGGGAGCTGTAAATGAGCCATTTTGTTTCAGCTGTTTATTGAAGGATTGAAAACGAGTGGAAAGATTTCGATTGAGCTTGTGAAAGAAAAACAAAAATAATTGGCAAAATCGATTAGGACAGCCCAACAATAAAAAGTTATTGTTCAGGTTATAATAAGCAAGGGGAAATAATAATAGGTCAAATGAGCAAAAAAGAGAGAGGAGTTGGGTTTTGAATAAAGTTCAAGAGTTTAACCTATGTGTGTATGTATGACATATATTAATCACAACACGGTCACCGTACATAACAAACGTAGGATGCAAAATTAAATCTAAGAGTCATTGAAAATTAAACTCTTGAGACCCTGCATACTCATGAGGACATATATTTCTGCTTCTCAGACCAATGTTGTTTTAGCCACGTTTAGGGACACTGCCCACGCCATCTTGTGGTAATTGCTCCACATTACACCCATTTCAGTCAAAATAAACTGGTGTAGAAGTCTGCAAAAAAACTGATAGGGCAACTCCTAATGCAAAATAGGGAAAGTTACAAATTTTTTTATCTCTCTTTAATTTGAATTACTGATTAAAAATTCATTATCCATAGTGGAATGATTGCATTGAGCAACTTAGAGACCTTTGAGGTTTAACCCTTATCCAAAGGGCTCGTCTGTGTCCTCTGGGATTGGCTGGCAACCCATTCAGGCTGTACCCCCCCCCCCCTGCCCAAAGACAGCTGGGATATGGATGTGGATTACAAAATCGATCGATTGATGGACTTAACCAGTGTGAAGATGATCCTGCTGTGAATGAAGTTATAACTCATGACTGTAACACAGCAACCTGATCAGTCTGAGAGTGATAATTTACCACTTTACCAAGAAATATATCAGATCAAGATTATTCACCACCTGACTCAGCTAAAGATAGTGACCCCTAGAACAAGAGACAGCCACAAACTCCAAAAGTGTATGATTGTCGGTGTTGCTTTGTGAGCATGATAGGAGCCAGAACCCAAGTTGTAATACTGTATTACTCTGTGGCCCTTTTATCGGTTTCAAAATGGTGAGCACATTACTAAAAAATTGTATTTTGTTCCTCTTCTGATATCTGATTGAGGGGTCAGGAAGGACATGCAAGAGTACAGGACAGGACCTACAACTTCTGGATGTACAGAGTTCGGACGCATGGATGTGGAAAGCAGTGGAAGTCTGCTCCATTTATCCCAAGCCAAGTCTAGTGTCAGAGTAAAGATGAATTGCAAATTGAGCCAATGGATTGGTAGCCGCTGAATGATGTGGAGAAACATTGACTTTAGGTTGATGAAGCTCCTTCAACAAATGCCGTGGTGTGGGATCTTGCAGCACTCCAGTTGATGAGATGGGGATAATGTTTTGTGCCTTACCCGCACAAGAATTTTGGGGCCATTGCTCTCTCAATGGCTTGCCATTAGCAACACAATGTCACATCATTTCCATTCCAGCAGTATGTACCAGAAAACCAGGTTCCAGTGGATGGACTGGAGCTACTTTCAACTCCCAACAAGATTTAAAGACAGGTTTGCAGGTGTAGGACTCAGAAGGCTCAGGTTTTGCAACATTGCTCTTCAAACATCTGTTTGAAACCCTGACTGCAGGCACACAAGTGTATTGCAATCGCTTCTTGACCAGCACACAAGCTGTAGATCACAAACCTCACTGTTGTAAATTGTTTATAGGGGGAAACAACTTTTTGTACTTACTCTGCTGTGTCTTTTTGTGACATTGTACAGTAATATCGGCCCACTGTAATCATATGATGACATTTAAATTTTTTCTTTTTTTTTAAGAGAACAAGTAATCGGAGGAAGCTCAGAATTTGTATGTACACTAATTGGGCCTTTCTGGTTCCAAACAGCATTGATTTCCTTTAATGGTTTGAAAAGCTGACTGGCCTCATATGAGGACTTTTTTTTTTTTTTAAACAAAAGCCACTTCCTGTACAAAGACCAGGTTTAGGAATGATACTTCTTAGGCCTTACTTAACCAAAAGAGCATGGAGAAATACTTTTTTTTTTTTTTAAACAAAAGCCACTTCGTGTACAAACACCAGGTTTAGGAATGATACTTTTTAGGCCTTACTTAACCCAAAGAGCATGGAGAAATAAAAAATCCACACCAAACAAACCTCGGGTCTCAAGAGGTTAATGAATAACACAGTGGGCAAATGCAAATAACAAGTACTACTGTGTTGGGAAAAGATAAACTGACAACAAACCCGTAACTATTAACTACCAAAAAAATGGGTACGCCCTCAAATTATACAAGCATAGCAGTTAATTTGAGCCTCATTAAAACACCACAAATAGAATGAATATTTTTTTAAGTTTGTCCAATAATTGCAAAGCATAGACATCCCAAAAAGCTTCTGTGGGCTGCTCATGTCACTTGTAGCTGGGTATTGGGAGGAAGAGGCAGCTAGCGATAGCAAGATTAACAAGGAGCTTCGGCTGGCTACTCCTGCCAACTGAACACGTTACTATTTAGCTGCTAACTCTGAATTCTCAGCTTTATCATCACACGTCCACATCAGTGAATAAGATAAACTTCTGACATGTATCGTTTCTACGATGAGAATACGAGGAGAAATTTACAGAGGGAAAGCCGGAGAATCAATCCATTTTCTAATCCGTTCATCCCTCCGATTGGCTGGCAACCTGTTGAGGGTGTACCCTGCCTACTGTCTGAAGTCAGCCGGGATTGGGCTCCAGTATGCCCGCGACCCTCGTGAGGATAACGCGGTTCAGATGATGGGTGGATGGATGGATTGCTCGTAATGGATTTAAAAAAAATAAAAACAAATATTGCTTTGCGTCAAATCATTACCTCTTTCATGCACCCTGTAACCTGATAACATGATAAGATGTTAACCGTAGTAACCGCTGTCCCTGGAAGGGTGAAGCCCTATATCAATATGTAAGGCGATTGGCGAGTGAAAATGCTGCGTCTTCTATTGGCATGTCAAACTCATTGTGACTATTTAGCAACTATTTTTGTAAGTTTTCAACCTGTTTGAGCAATCTGACCCATTATTTTTTTATTTATTTTTTATTATTTTTTTTTATAATATGGACGTTACAAGTATGCTGAACTTGTCACCATTGTAATAAACGCGCCACAAAGTCAGCAGTAGGCATAATTAACAGGGAGCAAGCCCTCCGCAAGGACACTGTCATGTTACTATGGTACATTAACATCACTGTAAAGAAGCTGTGTAGGAATAAAGAAGAGCGTCACTCACCAGAGAGCAACGCCGTCCGCGCTCAAGCTTCATTGAGGGGCTTCACTGGGATAAACAGAAATCTCTTACTGGGTTATAGCATCACCAAGCCCTCCTGTAGCGCTGTCCCTGCTTCTGAAATAACAAATTTGCTCCAATTGCCTTTATTAATGATATTTAAGAAGACACTGACCATGTTAATGGTCTCTCACAATGATTAGGAAACATAAATATGTATTCATATGCCACACTTTAGTTCGATAAAACTGACAGTGGACAGCTTGGGTGCAAAATCACAATAATCCATCGCTAGTGAGAAAACAGGCCCATGTGACTCCTTGTTTAGACCATGGATTGGTGTGGCATTCTTGTAGTATAATATTACCCTGATAACACGTCATGTGTAATAATAGTTACACTTGCGTAGTTCTCATCAGTTTTTTTTTTCTCAAATCTGATTCTCTGTTCAGATCAGAAACAAACTCAACCTTCATTCGGTTCTTAACTCAGCAACACGTTGCGGTCGAACTGGGCGCAGTCTGCAAGATCATTTTGGGTTAGTTGATGTGAACTTGGATATGTTCTTTGAATATGCGTACGTTGGAGCACGTGAGGTTTCAGGTTAAATGTTTTCAATTGGATCTGAGGAAATATTTGGTTCAATAATGGTGTCGTGCCCTTTTGGCATCATCTTAGCAGCGAGAGCTTTCAGCAATTTTATTGATTTATTTATTCCCCCCCCCCAAGCTGCGTGGCTCACGTCTCCTTTGATAACCATGCCTGGTATTGTGACTGGACTCCTTGGTTCAAATAGTTACCGGGTCTGGGAACTGCTTTACGAATGACCTACCCACCTCTGCTTTCTTGAAGGCATTTCTTGAATGGCTCATGCAGATATGGCTCGAGATGCTATTATCGACACGAATTGCCCGCTCCACCGCCAGCTCCAATATGTCGCTACTACCAGAAAGGTGCATGCTGGTATGGTGAACACTGCAGGTAGTGAATGATGCTTTTTGTCGGTTCCAGTCATGTCCTAAAAATGTCCATTTTCTTTCAATTACTCAGTAAGAATTGTACTTCCCTCCAAGGTACATCCATGTCCCCCAACCTGAAGGTGGTGCAGATGTTGCAGGTCGAAGACTGTCTGTACCAACGATCTTCTCCTCCACATCCTCCTCCTCTTCCTCCTCCACCTCCACCGCTGCCCAACGTCCAGCTGACCGAAGGCGTTCCGAGACGTTTGCTCGTGCGCAGGCTGATGTGTCGCCAAGGCGGCGACGTGGCACTTCGGGGTCCGCGGTCAACTCAACAAACGTCACAGACACTGGGAACAGAAATGCTGAGAGACGATTACAAGGTGGGTGCCGTAACTCACCATTGGCTGCGTGCTGTCAAATGTTAGGTCGACTGAACCATTTGCAACGCTACGAAACAGGGAGTGTTCCGTTTCCCAAGTTATCGTTATGAATTCATCCTAGAGTCCAAACTGCCGCTGATTTAGTTTGTCATAATTCAACAAAATGCAAGATTAATGAGAATGCTTTCGATTACACAAAATCGATACATTTTGAAAATTTTCAAACACTTGAGTTGTTGAACATGAAAATCATTGAACATTTTTTTACACACAACTATTTTTATCTAGATCCACGACTTAACAAAATCAATAGGGCATCAAACTATTTATTATTTAAGCCTAAGGGGCGTCATCCCAACCAGAAGACTGAAGAATGTGCTTTGATTAGATATCACATGAGAAGATGGAGCATTGATTGTCAGTAAGTGAAGACTGAAGAATGTGCTTTGATTAGATATCACATAAGTGAGAAGATGGAGCATTGATTGTCAGTAAGCCAAATAAGTGATTTCACCCCACGCTTACCCTCAAAAGGGGCGTGGGGAGTCGTGGACCCTAACCCAGTTGTCATCGGTCAGTCGGCAGGGTACCCCCGATCTGGCTGCAAGGCAATCGCAGGGTACACATAGACGAACAACCATTCATGGTCACAGTCACACAATTTGGAGCATTCAATCAACCTATCATGCTTGTTTTTGGAATGTGGGAGGAAACCAAAATACCCAGAGAAAACCCACGCAGACACCAGTTGAACATGCAAAAGTGCTGCAGTTAAAATATTTACAGCTGTCCAATAAAATGCTCTGTGCTAAATGCTAAAGTGCTATGTGCATTCAGTTACTCGCAATTAGGAGAGGGAGGGGCGTTCTCGAATGTGGACACGTCAGCCTGCGACCTGATGGGAGCCACCCGAACATTGTATGTAGTGTTTGTGAGCGGGACATGCAGGACTTTGTGAGTGGACTGGAAGGTTTGACAGTCGCCGAAAGTAGACCGAGCTTCGACAGGGTGTCCCACTAATGTTTGAGCAGACTTTGGTGATACTTGGTAGGCAAGTGATATTACGCCGAATAAAACTGCGCTTCATGGTCCGTGCTTATGACTTATGTGGCTTTTCTGTTTCTTTAGAGGACCAGAGGTGTTGTTGTCCATTGAACATGGTGTTTTTAGATGTCAGTATCTATCGAATTACAGCCACATATTATGAACAACTTTTAGAGTGACATAAAAAATGTAATCGCTATCGGCCGATCCTCCAGGCTACCGTAATGGTATCACCAACCGTTGAGGCAGCTCCACTTTTGAACAACTGAATCACAGAGGTCGAGTGTAATATGCCGATACAGAGTTGTGATTTGGTTTGAATTTTGAGGCAACCTAAGCGATGATGCGATGAAAGCGAATTTCAGCGTACGTCTCGTTTGCAGATACTCACTCCCGAGTGTCGCCCAAGAGCTCTGAACAGTGTTCTACAAGTGTATGTGACAAAGAGGTTTGTATTTTAATCTCCATTGTTGTGTTCAGTTGAACCCGACGAGATCAGGCTCATGTTCTGGTTTTTGGACAGGAAAGCCTTGCCGGCGGCACGGAAGCCACGGGTGGCGCTGCAGCCTCGTGCGCTGACGGTACGTTGGAGGCTTTCCTCCAGAGTCGAGATGTCATCTGTGGCATATGCATGGACAAGGTGTATGAGAAGATGGACCGCAGTAACCAGGTGTTTGGAATCTTGCCCAACTGCAGTCATGCCTTCTGCCTGCAGTGCATCATGACCTGGAGGAAAACTAGAGACCTCGGGTCTGATGTTGTCAAGTAGGTTTTCGTTTACGCTTTCATGCGTTCGTTTGAATGCTTTCAAGCCTTTTGTGACTTCACAAGCGCTCTCTCTGCTTCAGGACCTGCCCACAATGCAGGGTGAGATCAGCCTTCTATGTGCCGAACAAATACTGGGTGGAAGGTCAAGCGAAGGAAAAACTAATAGCAGACTTCAAAAAAAAATTCAGGTAAGCTCTCGAGTGCTCACCACGGTTGCATTTGCGAACCTGATCTGAAGCTCAACTGTTGAATTGGCGTGGGTCAAGATTTAGCGGTAAAATGAGTCCTAGATTAAAAAAAAGCCAGAACTCAGGTTTAATTTCAAATTCAGAATGCTGTTAATATGTTAATTACGCTGTCCCCGTGAAGAATTGTCTAATATGATGCCAGTCCTCTGCCTTAGATGCTACCTGCTAACAGGAACTGCTCTGTATATGCTGGCAACAACCACCGGAATACTTTTCAAAGGCAGTTTTAGTGGCAAAAATTTGCAGTCATTTGATGCTGACAGCCTACCAATCAGTTTTAAACAACGCGAGGGCCTCATTTATTGAAGTGCGTCGAAGAGCTTCGAAATGCATTTGTACGACTGAAATTTAGAGTGTGCCTTAGTAACTAATCCGTATTCATCAAATATGTGGACACCTGTAATATGCACATTAATATTGATCGGATTGGCCAATAGTTAGCATTTGATGCAAAATCTGTTATCTGCTCTCATGTCATAATTTGCCGATCGGTCAATGACGTCATTGATCGGATCCACGAAATAAGACATTACAGGAAACACAATTTCGGTCATTCAATTCTGCCATTGTGTTTTGTGTGAATCTGAAAGCTAAACTATTTTTAGCCTTGCCGCGAGTAATGTGAGCAGACTTTGCTCTGGGAGGCCCGAGTTATGCCTCTGCGCCTTCAACCAACCAATCACAACGTAATAGCGTTCGTGTAAGTTTGTGATTGAAAAATCCGAAAAAAACGTGTTGTTGATGTCAAAAAAGAAGCCAGCCTTTTTTGACCCAAGAGCTACTCTTCAAGCAGCCAACCTCCTGCAATCAACCAGTTACTGCACGTGCACACACATGCGTGCACGGATGCCATGATGAGCAACAGCCATAATGGACCCTAACATGCATGAAAAATAAAGTAGATACAAGACGAGACTGAATTTGTGAACAGGAAATCACTGCCTACCTGAGTGGGAGACCTGAAGCAAAGGCAGGGGCGCACTTTCGTAGCGTGTTCAGTGCAAAAACGGCACACCGTAGCTTGCTTGGACCGTTTTAAAATGCTTATCCTGGCGCTCCAGATTCCTCTTCTTTGCCAGTGCCATCGGTGAATTGCGGATGAAACAAATTTTGTAGGAGAATAATAATGATAATAAAAAGATATATTGCAATAGGTCTGATCGCATGCTGACCTGCTAACAACTTCCTGTCATGCAGGTCATGCGCCACCGAAGGTTAAAGGTGACTTTTTTTTTTGGTGGGGGTCTGTGAGAAAATGAAACTGTTTCTGTAACTGTGCACTGTGCACTAACAGAGCAATTTACAATATTAATAACAAGTACACATTTTTTTTCCGACACCCTCGCGGTCGACTTGGTAACGCTCCGCGGACTGCCGGTCAACCGTGATCGACTGGTTGGGCACGCCTGAGCTACAGTATGTGTGTGCTTTCAATTTAGCCTTTCTTTCATGAAGACCTTGAACAGTGACTATTAAATAACTTTCATCACAAGGTGGAAGTTCTGTGAGACTTTTGCGAAGATTCGCCAGATGCCAAGTGTCACACGGACATCAGATGTTGGTTGAGAGACGCGACAGTCCAATTAGCCAACCTCTGAAATTGTAAGCGCTATCGCCGCTATATTTTATGGACAGTAAGCGTTTTTGTCAGTAAGATTAGCGAGCGGGGAAGATGATATGCTGATAAAATTTTTAATATTGGGGCCAAGCGTTCTAATATTTGCTGCGGTTGACGTAAGTAGAGAGAGATGTTCACATAAACTTTGAAGATTGATTGCGGTTTTATGACACAGCGCGACGTGCAATGGCTCATTGCCTCATGTCTGAAGTGACAGTGTTTGGAAAGTAGCGATCATCATCCTCTCCTACCCCGCTACGTGATGAGAAAGAGGCATTGAATTGCTTTCTCTTCTGACTTTCTGACATTGTCCGGATTTGTCATAGAAAACAAACCTCAGGTTTGGCTTCATATGAAAGTCTCGCACATAACTCACGCAAAGGCTCATGGAGCGTAGGTGGATAGGCGTTGTATCTATAGTTTCAGGCTTTGTGTGTGTGTGTGTGTGTGTGTGTGTGTGTGTGTGTGTGTGTGTGTGTGCGCGCGCGCGCGCATGACGAATGGTTGGAGTTGTGCATAAATTCCAGCACATTCTCACAAATCCAAATTGATAAATCCCAAACTTTGCCTGTGAATGTTCCTTATTCCTACGCCTGCTCGATAGGCAAAAATGCTACTGTGGTTCTGGTGTTACTTCTTCCCATTCGCTAAAATCTCACCTACAAATAGCCCACAATTGTTTCTCGACATGAAAATAGTTTTCTGTTGTGTGCAATTTTAAATTGACCTCTTTTCTTACAAGTCATGTTTTTCCAATTGGGAGAACCGGTGCCAGCCACTTTGACAAATTTTTGAAGGCCAACAGAAAATTTAGTTCTCGAGCAATATAAGCATGGACCCTACCAAAAGAAAGCTTCAATCCTCTTCTTTCTTCAGGGAAAAAAAAAGTTAATTTCTACATTTTATCTTTCATTAGTAAACACCAGTTGAACATTTGTAAATTTCTCATTTCCAAGAGTTGTTTTCTTTTTTTGAAATTAAAAAACACCAAAAGCGTATTTTCCATTTTGGCACTCAATGATGGTGCTTTTGCAAATCAAATGAGTTAAAAAGGATCTGTGTCATGTAAAATCAACTCTTAGCCATGTTGAAATGCTAGTTACTCACCCGAAGCACCCCATCCCCCCCAAAGGGTGTTTTCCTCCATTCAGCCATTTCTGAGCATTCTTGTTCTCTAAGCACCAGCTCAGCCCAATTCAAGAAAACGATTGGGTCCTCAGTCCACCCCTGTCCCGCCCCTGCAGACTGAACACATGCCCAGTTTCTCAAGCAGCTATCAGGACGCCTGACAAGTGTACCCGCGAAATGAGCGGTCATTTCTCAAGGACTGCCTGATAAACTTTGGCCAGTACCAAAGTGGATTGGTATTAAACCTTAAAGGGGTTCTCACCCTGCCCCCAACCCCTGACTAGGACCTTGCACCCCTCACGAATATTTGAAAACGGTGCTCAAAGGGCGTTTCCTGGAGGACCATCTGTTTGCGAGGGCGGAGATGATTGAGCAGAGTCTCGTCTCAACAATACTACCCAAGACTAAACTATTACCCAAATACAAACCCAATTCCAATGAAGTTGGGGTATTGTGTTAAACATAAATAAAAACAATACAATAATTTTCAAATCATCTTGAACCTAGATTTAATTGAGTACACTACAAAGATGGGATATATTATGTTCAAACTGTTAAACGTTATTGTTTTTACTGCTGTTACATCACCTTTTATTTGAACAGCATTCGATAAACGGTTGTGAACTGCGGATACTAATTGTCGAAGCTTTTGTAGGTGGAATTGTGTCCAATTCTTGCTTGACGTACAGCTTCAGCAACAGTCCAGGGTCTCTGTTGTCGTATTTTACGTTCCATAATGCGTCCCACGTTTACAATGGGAGACTTGTCTGCACTACAGGCAGACCAGTCTAGTACCCGCCCTCTTTTACAACCAAGTCACGCTGTTCTAACACATGCAGAATGTGATTTGCTGAAAAAAATCAGGGTCGTCCATGAAAAAGATGCCGCTTGGATGGCAGCATATGTTTCTCCAAAACCTGTACGGACGTTTCAGCATTAATGGTGCCTTCACAAATACATTAAATTAGCCACGCCATTAGCACTAACACAAATGCTGGCTTTTGAACTTTTTATCCAGAACAGTCCCTATGGTTGTTTTCCTCTTTGTCCCTGAGGACTTGATGCCCGCAATTTCCGAAAACAATTAAAAAAAAATTGGACTAGGCAGACCACAGAACACTTTTCCACTTTGCATCAGTCCATCTTAAATGAGCTCGGATGATGAAATCCCCAAATTCCTTCCAATAGTACATTGAGGAACATGATTTGACTATTTTCTCAGCCGGTTGTTCAGAAAGAGGTGAACGGAGCCCCGTCTTTGAACGATTCCGGGAAGCTCCTTTTTATGGACCAATCTTGGCATCCATCTGTTTAGCTTGTTCACCTGTGGGATGTTCCAGACAGGTGTTTGATGAGCATTCTTCAATGTTCTCAGCCTTTTTTGGCACCTGTCCCAGCTTTAAGTTTAATGGTTATTTGCTAAAAACAATGTTTATCAGTTTGAACATAAAATGTGCCAAATCAATTAACCAAATACTATGCTAATACATCACAAACCTGAAAATTGATACAAAAATATTCACAAATGCTACTATTCCAACTCCAACTCGCGATGGAGTCGTGTATGAGGCTGAGCCCACAGTGGCAGAGCAATTAGGTCAAGATTCTAGAAGTGACGTGAGGAGTCCCTGCAAGTCAAATCCAGAAAACAGAAAGCCAAATTCACATGCAGTGCGGTGTTGAACCTGAGGATGGCAGCCACTCAGACGGTTTTTGCCCCAACAAACAAGCATGCGCTAAAAAATGGCAAAATAATGACCAGTACCTGAAGAAAGCCTTCGTACACACCCCATTTATTCATCTTATCAGCAAACAAAACAAAAAAAGTTGATTTGCAGGCAGGTGAGAATCCCTTTAAAACTGGCACAATATCTACAATCAAACCTGCTGGAGAGGCCAGAACTGTAAGTAAATCAAACCGCTAACTAAATGATGACATCATGTTAGCATTACTGCACAAACGTTAGCGTCGTTGCCACGCATGTCGGACATATTTTGTTGTGTGATAGATGCACTTCATTGTTACACACATTACCATGCGCATGAATGAATAGTACGTCAATGATGTATAAAGATTGATACATGACTTTGAATCAAGAACGCAAAGCTCAAACGCTATGTTCTTCAATCATTGCAACAGCTGACTTTAGGGGGAGAAGGACAATAATATTACTTGTAAAAATAAATTACCGTACTTTGCACAATCAATACTAATACCCTACAATCAAATGCGTGTACGTATGGCTTGAGTGCAACAGTGACAACGTTTTTCAAATTCTTGGAGAGGAACACTAGATTACTAAACGTTTCTGACTCCAGGAAGACCTCACAAGTTCCGATCGTACTCGATGCACAAAACCATTGTGGTGTCGTCACGTATGGGGAGAGATTTGTGTCAAAATTAGTAACACGGGTCCATCCACGGGTGTCATGTTTGTCGGATCCACAAATACATCAGCAATCCCCCCCTTTTTTTTTATTTATTTTTTATTGTGTCTCATGACTTATTTGTAAATATTCAATTCTGTGTGTGACGTGTCGAATGTGCGTTTGTGGATCCATAGACACACCCATTCATTTTTCACACAAACGTCACATCATTTTAAGATCTACACACACACACACACACACACACACACACACACACACACACACACACACACACACACACAGGTCTCAGCTATTCGGATGTTAAAAGACCATCCCTCGTCCGTCCGCCAGGAGGCAGTGTTGCTGTCTCCCATCGAACGG
Organism: Hippocampus comes; assembly: GCF_001891065.2. NCBI lineage: Eukaryota > Metazoa > Chordata > Actinopteri > Syngnathiformes > Syngnathidae > Hippocampus > Hippocampus comes. The sequence continues at coordinate 2,131,291 of NW_017805538.1, read as the reverse complement.
AGCGAGCCATCGCCAATTTCTCGTTTTAAAAATTGGAATCTGAAAAACAAAATAAAAATGAGCCCGAATTTCATAAGCGCACCCTACCCCGATTCTGAATGGGTTGGTGAGGAACTGAAATGTACATTTTCTTTGCTTTTCAATGTGTAGTAAGCAAAGCTGCTCTTACGATGTCCGATACCAATACTGCCCCTTCGAGACGGAGTGCCTCTACCGGCATGACAGGTCTACACACCACAGATCATTCCTGGTACGTATGCTTTGCTGAACATGCCGTGCGCTGTTGCCACCACCTGAACGTACTCTTTCGCTTCTCTTTTTGCCCATTAGTGTAATACAGATGATGACGATGATGACGACGACGATGATGATGAAGAGGACGATGATGAAGAGGATGATGATGAAGACTACGATGGTCTGCTCAATTTCTTCATAGCCATGACTCTTACACACACACACGAGGATGATGATGATGATGATAATGATGATGATGGTGACAATTTTGACTTTCCTTTTTTCATAGCGGGGTATGGCTTCTGAGCCTCCTTTCCCTTCCCACGCAATTTTCTCCATGTGGAAACTGGTCCTAGAATGAATTGTCACCACACGACGATGTGGCTATGTTATGATACGACTGACTGTCCCGCTTGGATGTTTTTTGGGGGGTGAGGGGGGCGGAGTAGGCGAGTCTCAGTTGTTACTTAGTAGGTCATGTGACTGACCTGCTTTCCCTCAACCAGAGAGAAACTAACCTGAATTGACTCTGCTGCAGTGGACAGCTTGAAATAAATGGTGCACACTGCTCAGATAAACTGTCTGGATAGGATGAATCTAACGACAAATTCAAAGGCTACTTCTTCCAGCTGCTTTTTTCCCCCTTCCTTATTGCAGACATTGACACCTTGCACATTTTTCTCTCTGCCTCTCTAGTTAGATTTAAGTGCTCATAACTGAGTTTACCAGAGAAATGTTTTTAAATGTTACGTGGATGGACCATTTTAAATTGTCTAAAGATAAAAAGTGTACTGTGCCCCTCTTTGGTTGATGTCCAATCCTGAATATTCCTGCCTTGGTGTACCCTGATGATACTCTAACCTCGTTTTGGCATAACTGAAAATTTGATTTTTTGTCTTTTAAAACAAGTTGTACTCGTACATTGAAAATAAACCTTATTTCAAAGTTTGCCTCACTGAAAACGTTCTGCTCTCCATTACTGATCATTTGAATTGGATGCTGCAATTTCTTCATTTCCCCTTCTGCAATGGCTCTCAGGCATTATATACGTCGTATCACCTGAAACAATTCCAAACTCTTCAGGTACCAGCATGACTATCAATATAATAAAGTAGCATAGTAGGTAGTGTTCAAAGGCAGTCCTCGATATAAGTAATTAGTGTAAGCCACTTTAAAGCTATACAAAGTTAAACATTATGCCTGTTTAAATATAGCATATGTACCTGCGACACGACCCTGGATACTCGGAAGAAAATGGATAGATGAATGTGTTAAATCAAAGCTCTTTACCAAGAATGTTTAATACCACTAAAATAAGATGGTAGTAATAGTCACTGCTGATGTTTTTGACGAAAATTACATTTTTAAATATTGTTTAAAACTCAGATGTCAAGGTCAAAATCTCCGATTTCTCTTTCTATCTCAACGTCCATGGTGTAATTCTGAGACAGTTTGTATTCTCCCTCGATGAACTCATGGTGTCCTGACCGCAGAGAAGTTATTCTATCACATTTTACTACCAAGCAGGGGCGTCACTAGGTTTCAAGAACAAGGGGGGCTTAGCCCCAAGGGGAACACAGCTCCTTTAGGGGGGTCCGGGGGCATGCCGCCCCCGGGAGAATTTTTTTCTACATTCTGTTAAAAATCCATCAATTCCGTGCACTTTGAGAGCAAAATGAAGAGGCTATGAAGAACTACACACATCACATTAGTATCCTCTTTACTATGATGGGGCTTCCTCCCCTGGACTTTAACTGGACTAGATAATAGAAATTATAAAGAGTTCAAAAGTTCAATCTTGGTTGCTCAAGGGAATTAGAAGGATGCCCGATAACATAACCTATATGACAGTAGGCCTATATTCCTCTCTACCAAAATGTATTAATATATGCTTAGCCCCCAGAAGACTATGTATTTTGAGATGTCTGCCGCGATATGCAATTTAAGTTAGTACAATGAGATGCAAAAGCTTCATCACTTTGGAAAAACACAAGTTTGCTGCCCAATACTTACTGTAAGCTCCGATTGCATTTTGGGAACAGCCTCAAGTAAAATTAATTTATCCAAAAGTGAACACTTGTTACAGTGAGTGCAGTTTCTGCTGTTACTGGAGATATTTTAGCGGACTATAGTCACTAGTTTTACCAGCATGGATGCATTGAATACTTAATTTACCTTTCTAAAAAACTGTCGAATATCCATGCTGTCGACTCAACCTGACTTTCGGCAATGAACTGTCAGTTGTTGCGTTAGCATTTGATGTGGCGATGGTGACAGACACGTCAAATGCTAGCAACACCTGTTGCGTTCAGGAAACCTGGGAGATTTAACATCACAATAATGGCAGGGTATCGAAATATCATTTAAAATGGCCACATTACATTGAATTTGATGCAATATATTAGCAAAAGTACAGGAAAAATAAATAATACTTTTTTTTAAATAATGCAATGACATTATTTAGGGGGGCTAAAGACATTTTTAGGGAGGCTGAAGCCTCCCTAAAATAGGCCTAATGACGCCCATGCTACCAAGCCACTGGTGATCATGCATTATTTGGGCTGCTTTTATTTTCAAGCTGGTAAAAGAGGAGACGGGACTGCATCCATTGTTTTAAAACTACCCTTATCTCAAAGGAGATCATCTTTTGAACACCATGCCTTTTGAGCAGTCTTCCTATTCTCTGTTATCACTTTCTATTGACCTCCCCATCACACCACTTCTTTTATTAGTGAGTCGTCAGAGTTTAATTTAGTTCATCGGAATGTGTGCGTGTGCGCGCGCGTGCATGTGTGCCAATTTAAATCAATTAGTATTCTATTTTCAACAGCAAAATGTTTAGTTTAAAAAAGTCACCATATCAGGATTCGAAAGCACAACCCATGTCCCGAGTTTCAACAAAATGAAATCTCGGGTTCAATTGGATTATTTCGTTCTGTAACAATATGTACATATAAACATATTTGATGAATGGACCACACGAGTTGTAATTGTGGTGTTTTTATTTCAACAAATACGACAGAAGTGCAGCGCCACGGCCTATCCACGAAGTGTCCACACGGTGGCAGACGATGTACACATGCGCAGTGTAGATGGCGGCAGATTCTGTTCCTTAAGTTAACTTCGCCTACTACCAACGAATGCCAAAGGGCATTGGGCAGTTGTAGTACCTCTGTGGTCGAGTTCACCTGGATATGAACGCCGGCCAGTTGCTGAGTCGCTTTGACGGTCAGTGGAAGCTTTTGGCTTGGTCGCTGTTCTCCGGAGTTTCCGGTGCCCACAGAGCGCTGGAAGTCTTAAGGCGGCAGCAGCGGGCCGGCCCCGGGAGCTCACTCTCCGACTTCATCGAAACACTTTGTCGAGATGAAATCAGCTGCCCGGGTATGGATGGGGCACCCTTTACCGTGTAAGTCCTCGCTGGTGGCAGCGAGTCAACTGGTCCATTCGCTTTGTCATGCTTCAAAATATGCTCTCAATGGCGAAGAGACGATGAAGGAAACAATACTTTGTTTGGCGGAAGGTTGTTGTGGGAGAGTTGTGCAGGGAGGCGAAAAAATGCGCGCAACTGGCGTTTGTTGGCGCTACACAACCTCCATGTTTAAAACGAAATTTCCCATAGATAAAATCATAATCGAAATAATGAAGTCTGTAGTGTCACAACCATGTAACCTCGCTTTAGTATTCAAGACCGTGCTGTAAACACAAACGGCACATACAATACCGTACACGTCTTCAGTATAAATACTACGGTGGCTGACAGGGGCAAACGCAGAAATGCTGCACAATAAGTTGTAAACAAAAGAGACAAAATAACGTGTAAACAAAAAAAAAACGCACAGCAAAACCTCTGCAACTAAGAAATGCTCGAATGATCCAAACAAAGACACGATTAGAGGTACTGTACCAGATTCTCCCCATTTTTTCGTCTCACATGAACTTGTACAGTATTCTCCACCGTCTTTTGTCTATTTATGTCATCGACTGTATGTATTGCATTAATTAGATATTTAACAATCTTTTATGAACAAAACACGGTTCACGCCATGTAACTATGCTGATTTAGCATAATATAGGAAAAGACAACGTCTATGTGTTTCCAGACGTGAAGTAAAACTTTCCTTTATTTTCTCCAAAAGAGGGCCAATTTATAGTCCCTACTGATCAGGCAACCCGCTTAGGTCTGGTCTCACAGGACTGGTCCTGCGGTGCCCCCTAGTGGTTTGGAAAACTTTCATTGGGTTGCGTGAACTTTAATCATTTTTTTCTTGCCGTTATTTCCGAGTTTGTGTGTTTTGGATTTCTGCAGCGTTTTTTTCTTTTCTTTTGCATTTGTTTTGTGGTTTATAATGTTTGCTTCCAACATGTTGCTGTAATTGCAGAATTTTTTTCATTCGTTTGTGTGTTTTTCCCTGTATTTCTGCGTTTATGTTTTTGTTTGCATTATTACGGTGTTGGCACCCCTGTGGTGCGACTGGTTAGCGCGTCGACCTCACAGTGCAGAGGTACCGGGTTCGATTCGAGCTCCGACCATCCTGTGTGGAGTGTGCATGTTCTCCCCGTGCCTGTGTGGATTTTCTCCGGGTACTCCGGTTTCCTCCCACATTCCAAAAACATGTATGGCAGGCTGACTGAACACTCTAAATTGTCCCTTGGTGTGAGTGTGAGCACGGATGGTTGTTCGTCTCTGTGTGCCCTGCACTGAGCTGGCAACCGGTTCAGGGTGTCCCCCACCTACTGCCCGAAAACAGCTGGGGTAGGCTCCATCACACCTGCGACCCTTGTGAGGATAAAGCAGTTCAGAATATGGATGGATGGATATTCCAGTGTTTGCAGAGTTTGGCCGTTTGCAGCATTTTTTTACTTGCAGCGTTTATGTTTTGTGTGTTTTGTTTTAGTTTGCATGTGTGTGTTTGTAGTTTTTTTCGTGGCATATCTGAAATTCAAATTTATCCATTGCAATATTGTGTCAGTTGTTTTTGCAAATTTCTCACGACCATTTTCTCCCTCACATGCAGTCAACCTCTGGTGTGGCTCTTTCCACCACTGTTCCAACAAAACTTGCTGACGTTCATCTACCTGGTCCACTCGCGGTTCCACAAAGCTGCTGTCCTCCGTCTACTCCTGTGTCTTGGTCAGGACCCCCATCCCGACCCGTGGGTCACCGCATGGAAGAAGCAACTGGAAAGAACCTTGGGCTGTCCCATGGATGAACCCCTTTACAGCCCAGCGTGCGCTCAGCGACTAACGGCACTATCACGGCGAGTGGGTGGTGAGACAGGTGGGTGGGCTCAGTGCTCTGGCCTTCAAGCGGAGGAACCTCAGACTGCACCTGTTTTGTCTGAGGCGGGAACTCACAAGAAAAGGAAGGGCCATTTTGATGCTCTAAATAATGAGGATGAAGAAATTCAGATGCAGAAGAAACGAATGAGGACGGATGAACACACCGCTGGGCGAGCACATGATCACGAGCCTCTGCTCGAAAATATGAAGGTAAAGAAAAACAAGAGACAAATTTGTTCATTCAGCTGTCATCTTTTTAACGGTTCTTTCTGCAACTGGTTAAAGAAAAAGGAGTGAACACTTCCTGCTGCAATGGCAGCCACCAACGTTGTTACAACTTGTAACACTTTTCACAGATTGCAGAGGAAGTGGACACGGATGCTTCACGTGAGATCTCAGCGTCGGAAAACTCCCACAATCTTCTGCCTGAAAAAAATACTGTGGTAACAATAACTTGACTCCAATGCACGTTTTCCGATTATGGAGAAATTTGAAGATTAGACACTAGGGCTCCGCAATTATGGAAAATAATCAAAGTGTAATCACACTGGGACTTGAATCTTCATTTTTTAATTATTATTATTTTCAGCAGGAAATGATTCTAAACCTTGGACATTCTCTGTCTCCAATGCACTCTTTCCTCGTGCCTCATTGCCTTTGCGCCACCGTATTGCTAGTTGCGCATGACTCAGCGATGATAATAGTCCATCTGGAAAAAAATGATTGAATTATTCAATTCATTGTTTCAGTCCGACTTGTGACTTTTGTTCCTAGATGGCAGTAGAATCAGAAATGGATGCAGCAGAACAGGGCGACACCCGTGATCCTCTGCCTGAACACATGAAGGTAAAGATGGATGCATTTAAATCCATCAGTTTTCCCAAAGTTCTTTCAGTAAATGATGAAGCATGATAATTGGACACCGTCTTTGGTACGTTGCTAACCACTAATTTTCATAACACCAGTTCCTACTGAGCAGATGTGTTGTCTTTTTATGTGCTCACTCAGGCGTCTATTCTTGAAATCAAGGAATTACTCCAAAGTCAGACCGAGGTATGAAGCCCATTTGGTTGTCTTCGTCTACACTGTAAGTTTTTTGTGACTGTGTTTTATCCTTTTACAGTGGGACCACCGCTCTCTTGACGTGTTTGAAGTGCTGAATAACTGGAATGCCACTCAAGTATGTACTGTACTAGAAACCATTTTACATGGAAAGCTGCCACATGTGAGATCAAAGAGTAGCTCTGGCATTTATCTGCCTGTGCCTTTCAACCCAGCAAAGCGAAACATTGCCATGTCTGTATAGGGGTGTTCACACGGCAACTTTTGCTCCGGTGCAGCACCGGGGCTGCCCCCGTAGAGCGTTCACACGTACAAAGTTACACCGCTGTAGCCCCTGAAAACAGCTTAAACCGGAGCAAATTTAACCCTGCTCAAGGAGGTGGTTTAAAAATTTGCTCCGGAGTAAATGCTCGTTTGCGGGGCAGCACCGATGTAAAATGGTACGTGTGAACGCTACAGGAGTAGACTCGCTACGCATGAGAAGAGTTGATTACATACGGCTAGAATGCGTTGCTTTCGTGCTCTGTTGTACTTCTGTCATCTTTCCTTTTGTAGGAGACGGGACTGTCTCGGAGTTGTTTGTGTAGTTTGTTCCTCTGTTGTGTGTTCACAACCCCCTCATAGAATTTATTTTGTGATTTCCTCTCTTGTTTTTCTGTTTGGCGCATTATGTTTGCTTTTCTGAGTGTCATTGAAGTCATCGTTGATTTACGTTTTCGGGGGCGGTCATTGAACACCTCTCGAGCAGAAGCACGGAGACCGAGAGGACGTGCCTGTAGTTGCTTGAGTTAAACAAATTAATAAAGTGTATGTTTTAAAAAGATATATCGCAACAAAATACGTCAGTGCAGCACTGATGCAAATGTGTGCCGTGTGAACACCCCATATATGTTTTTCACACAGCTGCGATGGCTTTCGGCAGTCATATCCTTGTAGGACAGCAAAAATTGTGTTCAACGCAACAGGGCAAGAGAAGTGAGTCTCAGGTGTTAAACTTCAAGCCCTGGTCCCAGCTTTCCACTATTACCCTTTGCACCGCTGCCGTGCCCCGTCTGCAAAGCAAATGATACTACTTCCAAAATGGGTTATTTTGAGGGTTCACTTTAAAACCGTACCTTTTGTTCTGAACATCAAAATGGCAAATGGTAGCTTTATATGCTGTAGGCCAGTGTTTTTCAACCCTTGTGCCGCGGCACACCAGTGTGCCGCAAGACGTTGTCAGGTGTGCCGCGGGAAAATATCCAATTTGTATGCCTGTGCAGTGTATCGCCCAGAAAGTAATCGTGTAGTACCCTCCCATACCGCTAGGGAGCAGCAACAGCTAGCCAATTGCCTTGTGTTTCGACGAGAGACAAGCGAATTTGTGAGGCATGAATGAATGCAGGACGACGGTGAAACAATAAATATGAAAGATGAGAAAATACTTTTTTCTTTGTGTTCATTTGATTCCAATTCAAGCTGTTATAATGTCATTCTTCAATGCTAAAAACGGTTATAGTAACAATATAACACATTAATTATTCAAATAAGCGGTTTTTTTTTTTCACATTTTCAGCTAGTGGTGTGCCGCGAGATTTTTCCAATGAAAGAAGTGTGCCTTGGCTCAAAAAAGTTTGAAAAACACTGCTGTAGGCATCGTTAGATTATCTGTCCACATGTGTTTCACCACCATTTGTGCTCAAATATTTGTTCCTTCTAATTGCTGGATCTACGGATTACCTGTCTGATGTGGCCAACCTTGTTGAAAGATGCTCAATGTGAAATATGCCCCCAGCCCTCAGCCCCCATTCCGTGTTGGTACCTTTCACACAAAGCAGTGACACAGGAAAACACCAGCCACAGTACCTTTTTGGAGCCTTTTTGACACAGCAAATGCCACATGTTGTTCTTTTGTGTACAAGGTGCAAGTAATGTGTGGCGAATTGCGTTTGTCCGACTTAGCAGAGCACGCTCTGCCGCAGCTTTGCAACTGCATATTGGCTCTGTCGCCCGACCTCAGCTTCAGCACAGCATTGACGCTCATCAAAAATCTACTGCTGCCGAGGGTATGTATGTGTCACAACTCACTTCTTCGGGTCGCTGTGCAATGAAGTGCATGGTTTTACAGAAGTTGCTGTCTACAGGTGCTGGCCCTCTTCGAGCCGGCGTCCAGATGCCTGGTGAGTGTTGTGATGTCATTCTGCAGCCGTTACACCAGGTCAATGTGCCACGGTCTGATTGGCCCACTTTTAGAGCAAGAGAACTTAGGTGAGCCTTAAAAAAATGGAAGAGATGCTGTTGTGAATTGGGAAGTGTCTTTTAATTTGAGACATTCGTTCTTTCAGGGAGTGCACAAGCTGAGCTCCTGAACAAACTGATAGAAGGCTGCATTGATTCTCACAACAGGCTTTTTGTGCTTCAGTAAGACAAAACATTTCACCACTTTTATTTTTTAGTTTTGTCTGACTCCTCTTTTCCTTCCAGGATGACACTGAAAATATCATGGAATGATACTCTGCTTTCTATTATTCACAGCTTGCTGGATTCCGAGGTTGGCAGATGTTTTTGTGTGGCAAGTCGCATTTTACAGTCAAAAAATATCATGTTATATGTAACATGTCGGTTTTGTTACTTTTTTTGCAGCCTGACATGAATGAAGAACTGTTCACACAGTTGATTGAACAGTTAGTTAGCCAGGCCCTGCCATTCACAAAATCTGTCAACTTTGCAAAAACAATGTTGACTGTTCTCACAAAATATGGCAACCTTGTAAGTATACAATTTTGCATTTACATTATTGTTTGAATATTTGACAGGTTTTCTTTAACAAGTATTTTTTCAAACCAATATTCATGTTTTATTTTCCAGGTAAATGCTTCACACAAACAATCCCTGTCTGGTTGCCTGATGCTAAATGAGACATTCCTAAAAAAGTCACTTCAAGCAGTGTTGAAAAGAATCCCAGATGCATAATAACATCGATAGATAGAGTTATTTATGTTTATATTGCTATATACCAAACTATTGTAATTGCATGTACTGTAGATAGCGTAATCTTCACTTTTTTGTTGATGGTTGTGTGCTGTATCCTTTGCTGCACTTGCAAAAGTACATCACGTCACTTATCACCAATATATTTGACTGTATGTTGTTGCAGAATTTCTTGTTTTGACAACTAAAGTTGTTTTAATCATCGTATTGAGTTTTATTTTATTGTATTTGTGTTGTTTTTCTTTTTGCACAAAAAAGAAAACGCATCAGAACAAAAATATTGTATCATTATTTAATACATAAATCTGAAATAATACTAATGTATTCTATTTATTTGGTGAAAAAAAATAGAATAGGAGAATAGAAAAGATTTAAAGACTAATATTAAAAATACCTCATAACCGAGCCCCTTGAAACTCCGTTTCAGGCGTTTAATAATGACGTAACTCCGGCAGCTTTTATTTGACGCAACTTCCCCCAGCACTTCCTTTCTAGCGTAGCGAGGCCAGAGGGAAAAGCCGCTAAAATGAGGTACCGTCTCTTTCAATAAATTCATGACATTGAAATAAGGTTTCGACTCGTATTTAACCGTCTATCATTATTCTACCTAAATGAATACTATGTGAAACGTTCGATCATTTCGTGTGATCATGGCACCTCGTTGACCGTCCTGGGGACACAAGCACTTCATCGTTGCGCTGCACGAAGTTACGTTTCAAGATCTAATCCTCGTGCATCCATTGTCATCCGACACATTTAAGATTACTATTTGGCGTCTAAATCATGGAACAATTGTTAGCCATCACTTTTTTGACTATATAAGTGCAGTTTGTGTGTTTCTGTGCGACTGGTTTGAAGCTCTTGACGAGCTAAGTTTTTCAATTTCAAGTCAACGGTGAAAGCACAATTAGAAAAATGCAACGACTACAAACAACGATAAATAATCTATATGATTCTGAAATCAATAAAAGGGTAAATTCTGATCCCGTATATGGTGTTTTTTCAAAATGAAATTTTAACATGTAGGAAGACAGCCAATTTGTGTTTGTATCGTCCATTTAGCTACTATTAATACTCTTATCAAGGATAGTTTTATTATGTAGCATCTTAATCAAATGGAGAGCATTGTCTCCCACGGAATTAAAGAAACGCATCTAATCAATCTCGAGTCATTATTCTTGTAATCCTAATCTGCATGCATGTGTGAATGATGATGATTTTAAACTCATAACTAATGCAGAAATTTCCTTACAGAAGGTTGCGTTTCCACATCTCTTTTTTTTTGGCTCTCTTGTGTGCCATGAGTGTCATAAGTGCAGTGGGACGTTATCCATATACACTTCAATTCTGAGCCGTTTATACTTTGTTCATCTGTACACTAGCAGTGATAAGTGAAAGGCAGCCTAATTAAATGCACTTTCATCAGATGGCAGAAGGTGCAACGAATCTGAGTATCTCCCATAATTTATGGTTAACTCTGCTAATTTGTGTCATAGTAAGGTTTCCAGAGACACCTTGTATGAAGCCGTGAGAGAAGTCTTGACGGGCTCAAAAACTAAAAAGAGGAAGTAAGTTTTCAGAGCATCATTTGTCTTTGCCGATGACTCTTCAACATGGCTAATGTGCGCGTGTTGCTTTGTTAGGTTTGTGGAGACTGTGGAGCTGCAGATCAGCCTGAAAAATTATGATCCCCAGAAGGACAAGCGTTTCTCTGGCACCGTCAGGTTGGAACATTTACTGACTCACCCAAACTTGTCCGTGTTTGCGTCTGGCTCTTGTCGGAATGTTGGCTAAAGCACTAAGGTGGTAGTGTATAGACCCTTTTTTTAAGTCTGACAGGCCAGGCGCTGGCATGGAGAAGTACTTTGGGTAGTCTGCCTGAGCTGATCCAGCCTCGGCAGGCGGACCCCTACCCTGGGTCTTAAAACATGAGGGGAGGCTTTGATGGGCTGAGCTAGGGTTTTTTTTTTTAGCTCACGGCCTTCTAGCCGACCAATGTTCGCTATATTATGAATGAAGACTCCTGGCATAATGGCGGTATGGTAAGACTTTTAACATTGAAAATGTTAAAGTTGTGAATTGGATAGAACCTTGTGTATTCTCTGAGTAGTGGCAGTGTTGACCGATAAAGCCAATCTTAAATTATTTCCAGAAGTGATGGATAGCAAGTAACATAAGGTTGCCAGCACCCATCATTTTTGAGCAAGTAAAGTGGAGTGTTTACCTTTTCTTTTAAATACATATTGGGAGAATAAAAGAGTTACAAGATGGAGTGAACCCTGATGCAGTGCTGTTGCAGTTCTCCAATTGTGACTTGTGACTCTTAATGTGTAGGCTGAAGACTCTTCCCAGGCCAAAGTTCTCAGTCTGCCTTTTGGGAGACCAGCAGCATTGCGATGAGGCCAAAGCCGCCAACCTTCCACACATGGATGTGGAGGCACTCAAAAAGCTCAACAAGAATAAGAAGCTGGTTAAAAAACTTGGTGAGGACTCATTCATAGCTTGCACCGCTAAATGTTTTGCGTCTCCCTGGGATCTTGACCATTTGCGCCTCTTCCAGCCAAGAAGTATGATGCATTCCTGGCCTCCGAGTCTCTGATCAAGCAGATCCCTCGTATCCTGGGCCCTGGGCTCAACAAGGCCGGCAAGTTCCCCTCGCTGCTCACCCACAATGAGAATCTAAACACCAAAGTGGACGAGGTCAAATCCACCATCAAGTTCCAGATGAAGAAGGTAAAATGAGCCACAAACGTCTTACGTGGCGGCTTCTCGCAGCACTTCATCCTACGTTGGTGCGCCTCAGGTCCTCTGCCTGGCTGTGGCCGTCGGACACGTGAAGATGACCGAGGACGAGCTGGTGTACAACATCCACCTTGCCGTCAACTTCTTAGTGTCGCTGCTGAAGAAGAACTGGCAAAACGTGCGTGCCCTGTATGTCAAGAGCACCATGGGAAAGCCCCAGCGCCTCTACTAAAAGATGAGCTGTTCTTTCAAAAATAAAAATGTGGACTTTCCAATCATGTTGGTGTGTAGTGCTCATTTTACCGAGCTGAAACACGATCATTCAATGAGTCGCGTTGTTGGTCGTAAACCTGCCGGATCAATCTTCTTCCGTCATGTTAACACAAGTGTTAGTGTTAGAAATTTAAAGTTCCAAATTAGGTGTGATGTCAACTTGAGAACTGTCAACTTTTGTTTGCTGTAGACAAACATGGCAAGGAGGAGGTGCAAAGCGACTTGTCCTCTTCTGCCTTGACTGTGGATCTCATAATGGGATTACCTATTCTCAGTACGGCACAGAGCGAGTCCATACGCGAAGCAGCCACCATAAAATAGCTATGAGCTTGTGCTCAGGATTTGCGTTCAACTGAGTGAGAAAATGGAGCGGTTTGAGATGGCCTCCGTCCATTCAGTCGAGCGCCCTCAGGTGAGTCAACGACAGCGAAACATTCACCAAAATTCCGCACGTGCAGAGGCTCGGTTGTCTTTCAGCTGGATGTGGCGACCAATGGCTGCCAGGCATCTTTTCATAATGACGACGACAGCGATTCAGGTAGGTTTCTTTTACACTTCATACTTTTTTTGGTTCCTTGTGGCGTCTGGTGTACCCAAGACTTGGTCTGGGTACGAGAGAGCACATTTTGAGTTTTATATGATTTTTAAAGGAGTAATGTTTAAAATGAAAGATTTCATAATGTTTCTGGGTGCACTCCTGAGATAGAATGCTCTATCCCTAGGACTGGTTGCCTGAAGTGAATAGGTTATTATTTTAAATCCAAAGCACATCCTCACAATGGTTGCGGGGGTGCTGGAGCCTATCCCAGCTGTACACCGGCAGGAGGCAGGTACACTCGGAACTGGTTGCCAGCCAATAGCAGGGCACACAGACGAACAACCATCCGCGCTCACACTCACACCTAGGGACAATTTTGAGCCATGCATGTTTTTGGAATGTGGGAGGAAACGGGAGTACCCGGAGAAAACCTACACAGGCGGGGAGAACATGCAAACTCCACACAGGAAGGCCGTAGGCGGGATCGAACCCGAGATTTATGTTTGGTATCTAAAAGTTTAGTTTATGTTCAGATTCTAAATATACTACTGTATTTTGTAATTGTATTCAATTACATAATTTACTGTATTTCTTGGTTGACAAATGCTGTTGACTGTCATAAATGTGCAAAATTGTGACTCAAAATTTCACACCAGATTTGTAAACATTGTCTGAAGCTAAACATGACAATAATATGAATTTCAAGGTGAGATACTTTTCAAACGGCAAGCCATAGTTTGGGATTTTTTTATTTTTATAGCACCTGTAGGGGCATTATTTAGCAGTTCCTATTTTGTGGTGAAAGAAACATGAAACACAAAATTTGATGGCCTACCCCTGTCATGTAGGTTTTCAAAAACTCCAGATTTCTCTCCCTGTTTTGTCCCGAGTCTTGAGATGGTGCAGTCCAAGTTTGAAGCAGCAAGTGGACAAAAGTAATGTAAATGTGCAAAAACTGGCCAAAATTTCATATTCCTGAAAAAGGAACTGACAGCACCAGCGGACAAGCTGCCTGTAGGCTGTGTACAATCATTCTGCTTATTTAAAAAATGCATAACCAGTAATCAAGATTGACACTTAGATGATGAAAAAAAGGTAGAAGTGAACAATAATTACAATGTTACTCCAGCATCCCCGCGACCCTCCTGAGGTTAAGCCGTTAAGGTCATGGATGGATAAATTTGCCCAAGTAGGACAAAGACAACACTGATGTTGATTATCTTGGGCTGTCATCAATAAGTGTTGCACCGAAAACACACAAATTGTACCGGTAATCAAGTCTTTTGAATGACAGAAAGCAGTCGGGAGGAGCCACCCCCAAGTAACTGGAACGAGCTGTCCATCATCGATCGAGTGGGCCTCAACAGGTCTCAGCCTGATATCCACAAATCATGTGTTTAGTGTATAAATTGAATGTGTTAACTGAGCTTTTGTTTTCTTGACAGTGGGGACATGTCAGAGACTGATTTGGAAGTAAGTTCATTTGTTTATTCATTTCTATAGTTTTAGAGATTCCAATAACAAGGTCAGCGGCTAAAACTCACTTTTCATGTCTTCACTTTCTTGAGAGGTCCTCTTGTTTTTAAAATTTAAGAATCATGCGCGGCGACGCGATGGACGACTGGTTAGCACGTCCACCTCACAGTGCAGAGGTGCAGGGTTCAATTCCGGCTCTGGCCTTCTTGGGTGGAGTTTGCATGTTCTCCCCGTGCCTGCGTGGATTTTTTTCAGGGTACTCCGGTTTCTTCCCAAATTCCAAAAACATGGGTGGCAGGTTAATATAACACTCGAAATTGTCCCTAAGTTGTGAGTGTGAACGCGGATGGTTGTTCGTCTCTGTGTGCTCTGCGATTGGCTGGCAACCGGTTCAGGGTGTCCCCTGCCTACAGCCCAAAGAAAGCTGGGATAGGCTCCAGCATGCCCGGGACCCTCGTGAGGATAAAGCGGATTAGAAAATGGATGGAAATATAATACACACTCGTGGTGCACAGTAGAAAAGTGTCTTCAATGTAAGATCGGAATTTGCCCGAAGGTAGAGATTTATACTCTGTCGTTATTATTAAATACAAAGCGATCCATTGCTGATATGAACTGTGCAAGCTGGCTTTCGAACCTGAGACGCCGTGGGAAATTCACTCTGGCACCCGTGCATTACTCCCAGAGTGGGTGTGCTCAGAGAGACAACGTGCGCTCCCCTCTCATTAATTTACGAACGCAGCCAGCACTGGCGCGCCTTGTGCCGAGTCGGCGTCATTTTTGGGGCACTCTGAATGACATATTCAGTATTTGAACAACGATCTAATTTCCCAATCGGGCAAAGTGAACCAGTGCGCATTCGGAAAGACGGAGATCCGAACGGGGGGGCCCTACTGCGCAAATAACCAAAAGACTCACAACTCCCCTCTCCGCTCTCACTGCAGCGAATTGTATTGGACTTTTATTGAGCTTAAAAAAATACCCTCACCGGTCACTTTATTAGGTACACCATGCTAGTAACGGGTTGGACCTCCTTTTGCCTTCAGAACTGCCTCAATTCTTCGTGGTATAGATTCAACAAGGTGCTGGAAGCATTCCGCAGAGAGTTTGGTCCATATTGACATGATGGCATCACACAGCTGGCGCAGATTTGCCGGCTGCACATCCATGATGCGAATCTCCCGTTCCACCACATCCCAAAGATGCTCTATTGCAGGGGTCCCCAACCTTTTTTGTCCCACGGACCGGTTTAAGTCAGACAATATTTTCAGGGACCGGCATTTAAGGTGTGGCGAATTAATACAACAAAATAATATGGTATGAGCTGCATGAAAACTGTGGTGTTTTCGAAATATAATAATAAACACAAGGAGCGTCTAATCTGGTCGCAACACTCTTATCGCTCTGGTAATGTTTAATGCCTTCAAAATACGATACAACGCAAATTCAAAGTGCATGAAAATGACGACTCACCACA